>NC_030825.1:59529592-59827272 GCF_001704415.2 Capra hircus | reverse complement strand
GGTAAGAGGGAAGAAATAAGGAGACACAAGCCTTAGGGCTTCCCAGGTGGCGCTAGTGGTAAAGAATCCATCTGCCAATGCAGGAGACGTGGGGAGAAGCGGGTTCAATCCCTGCGTCTGGAAGATCCCCGGGAGGCATTCTTATTGACAACCCAGAAACCAGACTTGCCCTAAGGCTCTGGTTGCCCAGGTAACCAGAGGGGGCGTGAAGAAATGCTGCCACCTTGTGGTCATTCCCTGTAACAAGCACTTGAAAACCGGGGCTATTGGGCTCGGCTCTAAATGACACCAGCCGAAGGGCCGCCGCGCCCATCCCGGTGGCTGGAGGAGGCGTCTGGGGCGGACGGAGGCGGCGCGGCGGCGGGAGCGGAGCGGGAGCGGGCGCGGGAGTGGAGCAGCAGCCGCGGGACCGACCGGACCGAGCTTCGCCGGCGCACCTGCCCGCAGCGCCCGCGGAGCGGCCGGAGCACGACCACCTCCCGGAGCGGCGGCTGAGGCGGCGGGGAGCGGGCGCGGCAGGCAGGACGAGGCGTCGAGCCTTTTCTCTGTTGCAGACAGTTTTACATGTTTGGGAGAACAGACCAGCAGCACTTCTGAATTAAGATCTCAGATTCTTTGAGGTGGCTTTGAAGAGCACTAAGATTAGAAGATGAGTGAACTTGACCAGTTACGGCAGGAGGCCGAACAGCTTAAAGACCAAATTGGAGATGCTCGGAAGGCGTGTGCAGACGCGACTCTCTCTCAGATCACAAACACTGACCCTGTGGGAAGAGTCCAGACGCGCACCAGGAGGACGCTGAGGGGACACTTGGCCAAGATCTATGCCATGCACTGGGCCACCGACTCCAGGCTTCTAGTCAGTGCCTCGCAGGACGGTAAACTTATTATCTGGGACAGCTACACCACAAACAAGGTCCATGCCATCCCTCTGCGCTCCTCGCGGGTCATGACGTGCGCTTATGGCCCTTCTGGGAACTACGTGGCCTGCGGAGGCCTGGATAACATCTGCTCCATTTACAGTCTGAAAACTCGTGAAGGGAATGTCGTGTGAATCGTGAGCTGGCTGGACACACAGGTTACCTGTCGTGCTGCGGTTTTCTGGATGACAATCAGATCGTTACCGGCTCTGGAGACACCACCTGTGCCCTGTGGGACATCGAGACTGGCCAGCAGACGACCACATTCCCTGGACACACCGGGGACGTGATGAGCCTTTCACTCGCTCCGGACACCAGACTGCCTCTGGTGCTTGTGACGCTTCAGCCAAACTCTGGGACGTGCGAGAAGGGGTGTGCCGGCAAACCTTCACCGGCCACGAGCCCGATATCAACGCCATCTGTTTCTTCCCGAACCGCGACGCATTTGGCACTGGCTCAGACGACGCCACCTGCCGGCTGTTCGACCTCCGTGCGGACCAGGAGCTCAGGACCTACTCCCACGACAACATCATCTGCGGGATCACCTCCGTCTCCTTCTCCAAGAGTGGGCGCCTCCTTCTCTCAGGGTACAACGACTTCAACTGCAACGTCTGGGACGCCCTCAAAGCCGACAGGGCAGGGGTCTTGGCCGGGCATGAAAACCGCGTGAGCTGCCTGGGGGTAACTGATGACGGGATGGCCATGGCGACGGGGTCCTGGGACAGCTTCCTCAAAATCTGGAACTAACCCTGACAGCAGGTGGACGCCACAGTGACTGGAAGACCGTTCCAGCCTTGGACCGTTGCAGATAGCATTTCCCATCTACCCCTACTAACGGGGGCGCCCTGCACCCCTCAGAACTTCAAAAGCGCAAGACCTTCCCCTCACTTATTGCTGAAACCAAGAGCACAGTTCCCACTGAGAGAAGAATCTCTGTGCTGTAACTAAAACGAATCCTGCATTCCTTCTGGGACCACTGTCTTTGTTTTACTTTTTTGTTTGTTTTGAATGAATTTAAAAGGAAATACTATAATGAAAATGTTAACAAGAAGGTAAAAAAAATAAATAAAAATAAATGACACCAGCCCTAAAGAAATCTTCCAGGGTAAATCATATGAAGAGAATTCAAAACAGGGCTGACTTTCAAGAAGCCACTTTCCGGAGGTTAACTGTACTCCCCCGTAGAAGGTAAAAAGCCCGTGGAAAGATACTCATCATCAGTAAGTAGTAAAGAAGTGCAAATTAAAACTACCGTGAGCCATCTTCTCACACGGCTCAGAACGGCCATCCTCAAAAGATCTTCGAAGCTTAAGTGCTGCGGAGGGCGAGGGGAACAGGAAACCCTCCTACGCCGTGGGCAGGGTTGTAAATGGGTGGGTGCAGCCACGAAGGAAAATATCTGGAGGCTCCTTGAAACACGAAATAGAGAGTTACCACGTTTTCCAGCAATACCACTCCTTGCTTTGATCTGGAAAAAATCCTAATTCCAAAGAATATGTACATTTCTATTTTCAGGGCAGCACTATTCACAATAGCCAAGTCAGAGCATTAACCAAAATATCCATCGACAGAAAAATGAAGACTAACTGGCCCATCTAGACAGTGGAATACACTCAGGAAAAAAAAAAAAACAAAAACAAAAAACTGCCATGAGCAGCAGCATGGATGTACTGAGAGATTATCACACTGAGGTATGAGACCAAAGGCAAACATCCTAAAATAGTACTGAAATGTGGAAGCCAGAAATTCATGCAAATGAAATAATTTGCAAATAGAAACAGACTCAGAGTTAAAAAACCAACTCGTGATTATTTTTTTAAAACGTTGCAGGAGGGATACACTAAGAGGGATTAAAATGCTCACATCACTACATATCAAACAGGTCATCTAAAAGGACCAAATGAACAGCGCAGCAAGTTGAAGGAAACACACTGTGATAACCTTCATGGGAAAAGATCCCCCAAAAGAACAGCGGTACATCTATTTATGACTGAATCAAGTTCCTGTACACCTAAAACAAACAGAGTCGGAAATCAACTCTATCAGAAAAAAATAAATTACCCAAAAAAGTGGAGGATGAAAAATGATGCCACCTTGTGGCTACTTTTGGTAACAATAACTGAAAAACTTGTGCTGACCAAAATACACCTGTTCTCAACAAATGTCCTGGGATAGGTCCTAGAAAAAGAATTAAAAACAGGGCAGATGGTCAAGAGGTCAAAGTAACTTGTTAATAGGCAGGACAGAGGACAGGGAGGAAGGTCCTTAAACAAGCAAAAAGAGAATGAAATTACAACACTCCCTACCCATTTAAAGAAAAACTCCAAATTAGTTAAAGAACTAAGTGAAGTGAAGTCACTCAGTCGTGTCCGACTCTTTGCAACCCGTAGACTGTAGCCCACCAAGCTCCTCTGTCCATGGGATTCTCCAGGCAAGAATACTGGAGTGGGTTGCCATTTCCTTCTCCAGGGGATCTTCCTGACCCAGGGATTGAACCCAGGTCTCCCACATTGCAGGCAAATGCTTTTACCTCTGCACCACCAGGGAAGCCCCTTAAAGAAATGGAGAGACAATTACTCCCTACGATTAGAGGTAAGCATAGGAAAAACACGCTTTGACATAAATCACAGCAAATTCCCTCTGGATCCAGCTCTTAGGATAAAGAAAAATAGAAATAAGAAAAACTCAGCAAGGGACCTCATTAACCTTGAAAGCACTTACACAGAAAAGGAAAACATAACGAAAGAAAATGACAACCCTCAGAGTGGAAAAAAAGTTTGCAAGGAAATATATCAACAAGTAATTCATCTGCAAAACAAGCAAACGGCGCATGCAGCTCAAAACACACTCACACACTCACACACACACACACACACACACACACACACCAGAAATGGGCCAAAGATCTAAATGGATATTTTTTCGAAGAATGTATCCAGATCGCTATAAGGCACGTGAAAAGATGCTCAGCGTCCCTAATGATTGGAGAAATGCAAATCAAAACGACAATGAGGTATCAGCTAAAATCACTGAGAGTGAGGATCCTCCATAAGATCTACAAAGATTAAACTCTGCCAGGAGCAGGGGGAAAAGGAATCATTCTACCCTGGGGGCAGGGATGTAAATGGGTGGGTGCGACCAAGAAGGAAAAAGGCATGGAGATTCCTTAAAACATTAAACATGGAGTTACTAATGCCCTGGAAGCCAACTCCTTGCCTTAGATCCAGAAAAACAAAACAGTTTAAATGATATGTGCGTGTACCCTTATTTTTAGGACAGCACTATTGACTATATTGAAGACAGAGTGTCCAACAAAATGTCCATCGATACAGAAATGAAGGTAACTGGTCCATCTAGACACCGGAATACATTCAACCAGCAACAGAAGGAGAAAGTGGCATTGGCGGCAGCAGGATGGACTAAGGGGACATAAGGAAAACACACCTCTCCTCAACTCGTGTCCTCGGGAGGGTCCAGGGAAAAGAATTCAAAACAGGGCAGACAGTCAAGAGGCCAATCTTGAGAGGCCAGTTTTAATCACACTGTTTTTTTTTTTTAATCAAATGGAAACCTTTCAACATGAAGTAATTTTAGAGAAATTCAAATAAAAACAACAACTAGGAATGAGCTGGTCCCAGTCAGAATGGCTCGTGTCAAAAACTCCACAAACAGTAAATGCTGGAGAGGTTTTGGAGAAAAAGAAATTCTCCTACATTGATGCTAGTAATGTCCATTGTTGACAGCCAGAGCAGAGGATCCTGTGGAGGCTCCTGAAACAAGTGAAAAGTGAATGAAATTGCATCTCTCCCTAACCTCATCCAGAAAAGAAACTCCAAATCGATTAAAGAACTAAATGGAGGGATGGATACTCTAAACTTCTTGAGGAAAATATGAGCAAGACAGGTTTTGAAAGAAATCACAGCAAGTTCTTGGTTTCCCTCTTAGGATAACAACAACAACAACAAAACCTCAACAAAAGTAACTTCATTAACCTCAAAAGCTTTAGCACAGCAAGGGCAACCCTAAATGAAAGAAAAAGGCAACACTTAAATTGGGAAAAATGGTTGCACTTGATTTGGAACATGTGTACACCCATGGCGGATTCATTTTGATGTACGGCAAAACCAATACAATATTGTAATTAGCCGCCAATTGAAATAAATAAATTTATATTAGAAATAAAAATAAAAACAATTTACTCATCTCCAAAAACATGCAAACAGCTCATTCAGCTCAACATCAGAAATCAATCAATAGAAAAAAAGGCCAAAGATCTAAATAGGCCTTTGTCTTCAGCTGGCATCCAGATGGCCATAAAGCACATGAAAAGATGATTCGCATCAGTGTTGGAGAAATGCCCATCAAAACTGCAGCGTGGTATCAACGCACACCCCTCAGAATGGCCATCTTCCAAAAGCTCTACGAAGTTTAAATGATGAGGAAGGCGAGGCAAACAAGAAGTCTTCCTACACTGTGGGCGGGGATGTAAACGGGCGGGGGCGGCAATGAAGGAAAGCAGTGTGAAGATTGCTGAAACACATTAAACAGAGTTACTGCATGATCGGGTAAGCCCACCCATTGCCTTAGGTCCGGAAAAAAACTAATTTAAAATGATACTTGCAACCCTATTTTCAAGGCAGCAATATTGACAATATTTAATAGAGAGCTTCCCCAGTGGCTAAGCTGGTAAAGAATCCACCTGCAATGCGGGAGACCTGGGTTCGATCCCTAGGTTGGGAAGATCCCCTGGAGGTGGGAAAATAAATGTTTGCAACCGAAGTTAAAAATAAGGAATTCGTCTCCAAAGATGCAAACTGCTCACGCAGCTCAAGATTTAAAAAAAAAAAAAAAAAAATGAACCCAGCAGGAATACAGGCAAAGATCTAAACGGACATTTTCCAAAGAAGGCATCCAGATGGCCATAGAGCGCATGAAAAGATGCTCAGGACCACACTTACAGAAATGTCAGTTGAAACCTCAATGAGGTATCACCTCACACCTCTCAGACAGCCCCCCAAAGACCTACAAAGGTTAAATGATGCGAGAGCAAGGGGAACAGGGAATTCTCCTACACTGTGGGCGGGGAAGGAAATGGGTGGGTGTGGCCACAAGAAAAACAGTATGGACATTCCTTAAAACACTAAACATAGACTTACTACCTGATCTGGCAAGGCCACCCCTTGCTTTATATCCAGAGAAAAGCATAATTGAAGATGATAGTTGCACCCCTATTTCCAGGGCAGCACTATTGAATCTCTAAGACAGAGCATCAACCAAAGTGTCCATCAATAGAGACATAAAGAGGAACCTGTCCATCGAAACACTGGAATACACTCAGCCATCGGAACAAATGGAAAAACATCATTCTCAGGAGCATGGATGGACTGAGAGTTTACAATACTGAACGAAGCCAGTCTGAGAGAGAAAGCAAACTATCACACACATGGGGAATTGATAAATTCCTCAAATGAACCAATTCATAAACAGAAACAGCCTCACAGACTTAGAAACATAAGTTTATGATTATTTCTTTAAAAAGGTTGGGGAAGGGAGACAATAAAAGAGGGATTAACAGATACACACTACTTACTGTCAGATCATCCAAACGAACCTACTGAATAGCACAAGAAAGTACAAAACACACTGAAGGAACCTATATGGGAAAATACTCCGGAAAAGAACAGAATAGATATACCTCTATGCATAACTGAATCAAGTTCCTGTCAACCTGAAATAAACATAGCAGAAATCAACTTTACTTCAATAGAAAATAAAGATTAACAGCAGTAAATAAATTCACTGAAATGAATAATTGTGCAGCATAAGCAAATATGTCGCCTTGTGGCCGCTTTTCGTACAACAGCGAAAATCCTGGGCTGACGGCACTCCCTATTCACCAGGACTGAGGGGCTCTAAGGAAGAAACACCTGCCTGAAGAAATCTCCTAGGTGCGTCCGGGAAATTTTTCAAAACACGGCAAAAGATCACGAGGCCGATTTCCGAAGCTCGTTTTACTCACACTGCTATTAAAAATATCTCATGCGAAGCTTTCAACTTTGTGAAATGTTATCGCAATGTAAATCAAAACTACAATGAGGTATGAGCTCATACTGGTCAGAATGGACTCTGTCAAAAACTCTTAGAAAAAATAAAGGCTGGAGAGGCTGTGGAGAAAAGGGAGCCCTCCTACGCTGATGCTGGGAATGTAAGTTGTTAACAGCCACGATAGAGGACAGGGTGGAGGTCCCTTAAACAAGGGGAAAGTTAAAGCATTTACATCTCTGGCTAACCAATTCCACACAAACTCCAAATCGAATAAAGAGTTACCTGGAGGGACAATTACTCTAAACCTCTAGAGGAAAATATAGGCAGCGCACACTTTACATAAACCACAGCAAGATTTTTTTTTGGGGGGGGGATCTACACTCAGAATATTTCAAAATAAAACTAAACTTTAAAAAGGCATCTCATTAACCTGAAAAGCTTTTGCAGAGTAAGGGCAACCCTGAAGGAAAGAAAAAGACAGCCCTCAGAATGGGAAAATAAACATTTGCAACTGAAGTTAGAAACAAGGAATTCATCTCCAAAGACACAGAGTGCTCACACAGTTAAAGTGAAAATCGGTCAGTTGTGTCCGACTCTCTGTACAGCCCATGGAATTCTCCAGGCCGGAATACTGAAGTGAGACGCCTTTCCCTTCTCCAGGGGATCTTCCCAACGCAGGGATGGAACCCAGGTCTCCTGCATTGCAGGTGGATTCTTTACCAGCTGAGCCACCAGGGAAGCCCCCACAGCTCATGATCAAAAAAGCAATCAGCCCAGGAGAAAGACTGGCAAAAATCTAAATGGACATTTCTTCAAAGAAGGCACCCAGATGTCCATAAAGCATATGAAAACATGCTCAGGACCACTCTTACAGAAATGCCAGTCAAACTGCAACCAGGTATCACTGATGCCCCTCAGAACAGCCATCCTCCAAAAGATCTCCAAGGATGAAATGCTGCAGAGGGCAAGGAAAACAGGGACTCCTCCTACCCTGTGGGCGGGGATGGAAACGGGGGTGGGGGGGGGGGAAGGGGAGGATGCAGCCACAAAAGAAAGCAGTATGGAGGTTCCTTAGAACACTAAACACAGACTTACTGCATGGTCTGGCAAGCCCACTACTGGTCTTAGATCAGTAGAAAATCAAAACTGAAAATGATAGTAGCACCTCTATTTTCAGGGCAGCACTACTGACAATATCCAAGACAGAGCATAAACCAAAGTGTCCCTCAACAGAGAAATAACGAGGAAATTGTCCATCAAAACGCTGCAGTCCACTCAGCCATCGAAACGAATGCAAGAAAAAGTCATTTTCAGAAGCATGGATGGACCGAGAGATTTATCACACTGAGTGAAGCCAGTCAGAGAGGGAACGCAAAGGATGACGTACAGGGAGAATCGACAGATTCCTCAAGTGAACCAATTCATAAACTGAGACAGACTCACAGACATAGAAACACGAGTTTACGATTTTTTTTTTTAAGGTTGGGGAAGGGGAACAATAAGAGATTGGGGCTTACAGAGACACAGTACTTATTGTCAGAGAAGCAACTGAAATGGACCTACTGGATAGCACAGGGAAGTCTACTGAACACACTCAAAGAACCTATTTGGGAAAAGACCCCGAAAAAGAGGAGAATAGATGTACCTCTATGTATAACTGAATCAAGTTCCTGTCAACCTAAAACAAACACAACGGAAATTAACTCCACTTCAATAGAAAATAAAAGTTAACCATAATAAATACATAATTGTGCAGCATAAGGAAATGCTGCCGCCTTGTGGCCACTTTTGGAACAGCAACGGAAAATCATGTGCGGATGGCAGTTCATATTCATCAGGACTGAGGGGCTCTAAGGAAGTAACACCTGCCTGAAGAAATGTCCTAGGTGCGTCGGGGGAAAAGAGTCAGTTCAGCTCAGTCTCTCAGTCGTGTCCGACTCTGCGACCTCATGAATCGCAACACCCCAGGCCTCCCTGTCCAACACCAATTCCCGGAGTTCACTCAGACTCACCCCCATCGAGTCAGTGATGCCATCAAGCCATCTCATCCTCTGTCGTCCCCTTCTCCTCCTGCCCCCAATCCCTCCCAGCATCAGAGTCTTTTCCAATGAGTCAACTCTTTGCATGAGGTGGCCAAAGGACTGGAGTTTCAGCTTTAGCATCATTCCTTCCAAGAAATCCCAGGGCTGATCTTCTTCAGAATGGACTGGTTGGATCTCCTTGCAGTCCAAGGGACTCTCAAGAGTCTTCTCCAACACCAGAGTTCAAAAGCATCAATTCTTTGGCACTCAGCCTTCTTCACAGTCCAACTCTTACATCCAAACCAGGGCAAAAGATCACGAGGCTGATCTCCAAAGCTCAGATTTACTCACAGTGTTCTTAAACATGTCACATGAAAAGCTTTCAACTTTGTGAAATGTTATAGAAATGTACACCAAAACTGAAAATCAAAAATGTAAAAGGAGAAAAGGAAAGATATACCTATTTGAATGCAGAGTTCCAAAGAATAGCAAGGAGAGATAAGAAAGCCTTCCTCAGTGATCAGTGCAAAGAAATAGAGGAAAACAATAGAATGGGAAAGACTAGAAATCGCTTCAGGAAAATTAGAGATACCAGGAGAATCTTTCATGCATAAATGGGCAAAATAAAAGACAGAACTGGTAAGGACCTAACAAAAGCAGAAGATATTAAGAAGAGGTGGCAAGAAAACACAGAACTATTAAAAAAAAAATCCTAATGACCAAGATAACCACGATGGTGTGATCACTCACCTAGAGCCAGACATCCTGGAATGCGAAGTCAAGTGGGCCTTAGGAATCATCTGTATGAACAAACTAGTAGAGGTGATGGAATTCCAGCTGAGCTATTTCAAATCCTAAAAGATAATGCTGTTAAAGTCCTGTACTCTATATGCAGGGAAATTTGGAAAACTCAGCAGTGGCCACAGGACTGGAAAAGGTCAGTTTTCATTCCAATCTGAAAGAAAGGCAATGCCAAAGGATGCTCAGCCTACTGCACAATTGCACTCATCTCACACATCAGTAAAGTAATGCTCAAAATTCTCCAAGTGAGGCTTTAACAGTATATGAACTGAGAACTTCCAGATGTTCAAGTTGGATTTAGAAAAGGCAGAGGAACCAGAGATCAAAAGGAGGGGAAACCTAAAGGAAAAACAAAATAACCCTCAGGATAAAAAAAAAAATGTTACAACCAAGGTGAAAATAAGGAATTCTTCCCCCAAACATGCAAACAACCCATGTTGTTCAGTTAAAAAAGTGGAGGAGGGTAATGATCTAAATGGATATTTCTCCCCAGAAGACATCCAGGTGGCTATAAAGCACATGAAAAGATGCTCACATTGCTAATTATTAAAAAAATTAAAAGCAAAACTACAAGAACATATCACTTCACCCAGGTCAGAGTGGCCTATGTCCTGAGGTTTACTAACAAAATGGCAGAGAGGACGTGGATACACAGGAAGTCTCCTACACTGATGTTGGCAATGAAAGCTGTTAACAGTCAGGATGGACAGGGAGGAGCTTCCTTAAACAAGGGGAAAGGGAAAGAATTTACATCTCTCGCTAACTGCTTACAGAAGAAAAAATCCAAATAGCTTGAAGAGTTAAATGGATGGAAGATTACTCTAATCCTCTTGAGGAAAATATAGGCAAACACACTTTGACATGAATCACAACATGTTCTTTTTGAATCTATGCTTAGAATAATTAAAACTAAAACTAAACTTTAAAAAGGCACCTCATCACCTAAAAAGCTTTTGCACTGCAAGGGCAACCTAAAGGAAAGAAAAGACAACCCTCAGAATGGGAAAATAAATGTTTGCAACAGATGTTTAAAACAATGAATTCATCTCCCAATATGCAAACTGCTCAGGCAGCTCATGATAAAGCTGCAAAAAACAAAAACAAAAACAAAAAACCCCTATCAATCCAATAGAGAAACCACAAAGATCTGAATGGATATGTCTCCAAGGAAGGCATCCAGATGGCCATAAAACACATGAAAAGATGTTCAGGATCACTTTTAGAGAAATCTAATCAAAACTGCAATGAGGTATCACCTCACACCTCGCAGAATATCCATCCTCCAAAAGGTCTACAAAGGAATCCTCTGCAACCTACAAAGGTTAATTGCTGCTGAGGGTGAGGGTCACAGATTATCCTCCTATACCTGGGCAGGGGTATAATTGAGTGGGTGCAGCCACAAGGGAAAGAGTATGGAAATCCCTTAAAACACTAAATATAGACATACCACATGATCTGGCCAGCCCACTCCTTGCCTTAGACCCAGAGAAAATCATGATTTAAAATGATAGTTGCACCTCAATTTTCAGGGCAGTGCTATTGACAATATCTAAGACAGAGCATCAACCAAAGTTCCATCTAAAGAGAAATGAAGAGTCACATGTCCATCTAAAAACTGGCATGCACTCAGCCATCCAAAAGAATGTATGAATGAATGAATGACATTTTCAGGAGCATGGGTGGACTGAGAATTTATCATACTCAGTGAAGTCAGAGATGAAAGAAGTATCACTTAGAGAGGGAATCTATAAATTTATACAGATTAACTAACTATAAACAGAAACAGACTCACAGACTTAGAAACCCTACTTATGACTTTTTTTTTTTTTAAAGTAGTGACAGGGAGACATTGAGAGGTTACAATTAACAAAAACACACTATTTATTACCATATAGATAATGCCAGTGGACATACCAAATAGCACAGGGAAATTGACTGGATACGCAGAATAGATATACATCTGTGTATAACTGAATCATGTTCTCGTAAACCTAAAACAAACACATCAGAAATCAACTCTACTCCGATAGAAATTAAAAATTAACCAAAACAGAAAAGAGAAAGAGCGATACCAAGGGAACATTTCATGCAAAGATGGGCACAATAAAGCACAGAAACAGTATGGACCTAACAAAAGCAGAAGATAATAAGGAGAGGTGGCAAAAAATACACAGACGAGCTATACTGAGTTTCCCCTGTGGCTCAGCTCGTAAAGAATCTGCCTGCAATGCAGGAGACCTAGGTTCAAACCCTGGGTTGGGAAGATCCCCTGGAGAAGGGAAAGGCTACCCACTCCAGTATTCTGGCCTCGAGAATTCAACAGACTGTATAGTCCATGGGGTCACAAAGAGATGGACACGACTATTAAGGAGAGGTGGTGAAAATACACAGATGAACTATACTAAAAAGACGTTATCACACCAGATAATCTGATGGTGTGACCACTCACCTAGAGCCAGAAATCCTGGTGTGAGAAGTCAAGTGGGTCTTAGGAAGTATCACTATAAACAGAGCTAGTAGAGAGTATGGAATTCCAGCTGAGCTATTTTAAATTACAAAGGATGATGCTGTTAAAGTGCTTCATTCAATATGCCAACAAATTTGGAAAACTCAGTAGTGGCTACAGGTTGGAAAAGGTCAGTTTTCATTCCAGTCCCAAAGATCAATGCCAAAGAATATTCAAACTTCTGCACAATTGCACTCATTTTACATGCCAGCAAAGTAATGCTCAATATCCTTCAAGCTAGGCTTCAACAGTATGTGAATTGAGAACATCCAGATGTACAAGCTGGATTTAGAAAAGGCAGATGAACGAGAGATCAAATTGCCAACATCCGCTGGATCACAGAAAAAGTAAGAGAATTCCAGAAAACATCTACTTCTGCTTCATTGACTATGTTAAACGCTTTGTGTGGATCACAAAAAACTGTGGGAAATTCTTCAAGAGATGGGAATACCAGACCATCTGACCTGCCTCCTGAAAAATCTGTATTCAGGTCAGGAGGCAACAGTTAGAACTGGACATGGAACAATGAACTGGTTCCAAAGTGGGAAAGGAGTACATCAAGGCTGTATACTGTCACCTGCTTATTTAACTTATATGCAAATAACATCATACAAAATGCCAGATTGGATGAAGCTCAACCTGGAATCAAGATTGCCAGGAGAAATATCAATAATCTCAGATATGCAGATGACACCACCCTTATGGCAGAAAGCAAAGAGGAACTGAACAGCTTCTTGATGAAAGTGAAAGAGGAGATTAAAAAAGCTGGCTTAATACTCAAAATTCAAAAAACTAAGATCATGGCATCCAGTCCTGCCGGGAACCAGTGTGAGGAATCCCACCCGTGACAAGGTCATGCAGCAGAGGCCTGAGTGGCAAGGCGAGTCAGGTCTCAGGTTTTCCCCCTGGTATTTCCTGAGCATGTGCCCCCCAAATAAGAATCTGCCTGCGTTATTGTATTGTGCTTTTCCACTCTTCTGACACAGTCTGGAAAAAGTTAACTCAGGGCTTTAGTCTTCTGCATTTGAAAGGGTGTTTCAATCCAAAACCCCTCTGCTGGCTTTCTAGCCTGCCTGCAGGACTCGTACAGCTGTGCATGTGATTGTTTGCGGCCTCCCAACCGCGGGAGGCACAGGAAGCTTAAAACATCCTAGGAATGTAGGGACTTCTGAGAAGTCAAAATCATTAGAATAGGACTGATTAAAGGTTTCGTTTGTTGAGCCAATACTTGCTGCCAAATTGTCATATCTTTTAATTGAGGATATAGTTGGTATACAGAAAAAACAGGTAGTAGACCTGGCATTAGCCACATTAGATCTTTGACTTAAGTACTTTCTTTGTTATAACCCACTGCACCTTTGTTCTACAGGAATGTAACTTTATTCAGTACTTTGAGGGTGATGCATTTATCCAGGAAGAGAGCCATGAAAATGTTTACAGGCCTCTTGGCCAGAAGATAATGTAACCACCTGAGACCTTTTGTATACAGGAAGGTATGCAAAAAGAAAGCCTGCGCTCAATGAGGGCCAGGACTGCTGCCCCTGCATAACTCTGCATATTCCATTATTTCTTTATGTACAACTTGGGGTATATAAGCTGATTTTGAAAATAAAGTCTTTGGAGTCTTGCACTGATGCTGGGCTCCCCCATGCGGTTTTCTCCCCCTTTTCGGCTGAATTCCCATCTGGAGTGGGGAGGCTCACCACGTCTACTTACTTGCCCTGGCTTCTAAGATCCACGCGAAAGAGAGCCTAAGGCGGGGCACCCTTCGATATTCAAGTGGGCGCCAGTGGCCTAATGTAGATGGTGCAAACCTCTTGTGTTGAGGTTTTATTGGTTTTCCCTGTAAACCAAGTTATTCAGCCTCTTTTTCTCCACCTAATTTTCCTACTATACTATTTCTTCCTAATCTAATCTTATATCTCTAAATAAATAAGTTTTTCCTCGCCAATGCCGTCCCTGCTTCGAATTCCCTGGATCCACCAGGGCTGGACCCCAGCACAGTCCCATCTCTTCATGGCAAATAAAAGGGGAAACAATGGTAACAGTGAGAAACTTTATTTCCTTGGACTCCAAAACCAATTCAGAGGGTGACTGCAGCCATGAAATTAAAAGATGCTTGCTCCTTGGAAGAAAAGCAATGACAAACCTAGACAGCATGTTAAAAAGCAGAGACATTACTTTGCAACAAAGGTCCATCTAGTCAAAGCTATGGTTGTTCCAGTAGTTATGTATGGATGTAAGAGTTGGACCATAAAGAAGGCTGAGTGCCAAAGAATTGATGCGTTTGAACTGTGGTGCTGGAGAAGACTCTTGAGAGTCCCTTGGACAGCAAGGAGATCAAACCAGTCCACCCTAAAGGAAATCAGTCCTGAATATTCCCTGGGAGGACTAATGCTGAAGCTGAAACTCCAATAATTTGGCCACTTGATGTGAAGAGCCGACTCACTGGAAAAGACCCTGATGCTGGGAAAGACTGAGGAAAGGAGGAAAAGGGGGCGACAGAGGATGACATGCTTTGTTGGCATCATCAACTCAATGGACACGAGTTTGAGCAAGCTCTGGGAGTTGGTGAGGGACAGGGAAGCCTGACATGCTGCAGTCCATGGGGTCACAAAGAGTCGGACATGACTGAGCGACTGAACAACATTGTGGTTTCATGAGAGAGGAAGGTATTGTGGAATGTGAAAAGAGTTCAGGACGTGACTTCCAAAAAACGTTATAGAAAGCACATTTACTGTAGTAGGCAACAGTTAAAACCCAGATCCTGAGATCTCCATCAGAATAACAGTCAAAAATAAGGGTGGACCTCTGTCTTTATGATGGAGAATTTCCCTGGTGGCTCAGAGGTTAAAGCGTCTGCCTCCAATGCGGGAGACCGGGGTTCGATCCCTGGGTCGGGAAGATCCCCTGGAGAAGGAAATGGCAATCCACTCCAGTATTCTTGCCTGGAGAATCCCATGGACGGAGAAGCCTAGTAGGTTACAGTCCATGGGGTCACAAAGAGTCGGACACGACTGAGCGACTTCACCTTCACCTCTGTCTTTATGAGGAAGGCGGAAGGATTTTATACCGGTAAACTTAAGAGAGTGACCTCTAGTCTAGAGCGAAGGAGGCAGAGAGCTCAAGAAAGAGGAAGGTTAGAATCATGTGAATCATCAGGAAGCTTTCTGTCTATTCTCACCAACTCCCATTTATTCCTCAAAAGCAGACATCAAAAACTCTATTGTAGGACAGAGAAGATTCCAGGAGACATTCTACAAGTGAAGGAACCAAAATCCCGAGGGTAGATAAGGGATTCTGGAAGGCAGCTGTTCTCACCCGAGAAGGCCAGGTTCCCATAGCTCTCTAACATCACTTCCCTGTACAATTTCCGCTGACCGAGGTCCAGGCACTCCTACTCCTCTTGAAAGGTTGTTACTGAACCATAGAAGATGCCGGGATTCTTGGCCTCTGAAGGAGAAGAATTCGATTTGTGGCCACAGACGAGGCTTCATCACTCAGAGCTTTTGTGTAATAGAGTTTTATTAAAGTATAAAAGAGATAGAGAAAGCTTCTGACATAGACATCAGAAGGGGGCAGAAAGAGTGCCCACTCACTAGTGTTAGCAAGGGAGTTATATACCTTTTAATTAGTTATCCCAATAAAACAAAAGAATGTCTGAAGATTGTAAAGATCTTACTAGACCCACTCCCATAATTTACATATTAAGATAACTGGATTAGCCAGATTTTCAGGAAGGACAAACTGTCCTCAAGCAGGATACATTGTTGTTGTATAATCCCTAGTACAGAGTTTAAACTGAGTTGTGTAATTGACTAAGACTAAGGAATGTAGACAAAAAGTTTGTCCTTTCCTACTCCTTGAGAATTCCAGACCCCTCTCTCCTTGGGGACCTCCAGACTTCTTATCAACCTGCCTAGGAGTTGACTCTCACTCTTGAGTGAAGTCTATGGCCACATCCCAGAATGTCAGCCATTCCTGAAATAGAAAGGACATATGCCACCTGACTGTGGGAAGACTTCCTAATGTGACCCAAGTTGAAAACAGCAAGTACAGAGAACTAGTTTTTCAATGAGAAGAGTGTCTGATGGTATACAATAATATACTTTTTTACATAGTAATATGCTCTAGCGCATTTCTAACCTGAAGAAAACAGGATGACATATGATCCACAAAGCCACTTGGGCTTCCCTGATGGCTCAGATGGTAAAGCATCTGTCTGTAATGTGGGTGACCTGGATTCAATCCCTAGGTTGGGAAGGTCCCCTGGAGAAGGGAATGGCAACCCACTCCAGTATTCTTGCCTGGGGAATCTTATGGAGAGAGGAACCTGGCAGGCTATAGTCCATGGGGTCACAAAGAGTGGGACGTGACTGAGTGACTAGGATTCATTCATTCATCTGGGAGAAAAATTATTAAATGTGATCAACAGAGGCATGTTTAGTTTTGAGGGCTTTCCTTGTGTTCCACAGGATAAATATCAGTCAAAGCAGGAATATGTTTAAAAAGCACATTGTGATTCAAGAGTTCTAGGGCGGGACCACAGTTTTTCATCTTGAACAAGCTTCAGTTCAGTTCAGTCGCTCAGTCGTGTCCGACTCTTCGGGACCCCATGAATCGCAGCACACCAGGCCTCCCTGTCCATCACCAACTCCCAGAGTTCACTCAGACTCACGTCCATCGAGTCCGTGATGCCATCCAGCCATCTCATCCTCTGTCGTCCCCTTCTCCCCCTGCCCCCAATCCCTCCCAGGATCAGTCTTTTCCAATGAGTCAGCTCTTCGCATGAGGTGGACGAAGTACTGGAGTTTCAGCTTTACCATCATTCCTTCCAGAGAAATCCCAGGGTTGATCTCCTTCAGAATGAACTGGTGGATCTCCTTGCAGTTCAAGGGACTCTCAAGAGTCTTCTCCAACACCACAGTTCAAAAGCATCAATCCTTTGGCACTCAGACTTCTTCAAGTCCAACTCTCACATTCCATACATGACTATTGGAAAAACCATAGACTTGACTAGACGGACCTTCGTTGCCAAAGTAATGTCTCTGCTTTTGAATATGCTATCTAGATTGGTCTTAACTTTTCTTCCAAGGAGTAGGCGTCTTTTAATTTCATGACGGCAATCACCATCTGCAGTGATTTTGGAGCCCCCAAAAGTAAAGTCTGACACTGCTTCCACTGTTTCCCCATCTATTTCCCATGGAATGATGAGACCAGATGCCATGATCTTCGTTTTCTGAATGTTGAGCTTTAAGCCGACTTTTTCACTCTCCTCTTTTACTTTCATCAAGAGGCTTTTTAGTTCCTATTCACTTTCTTCCATAGGGGTGGTGTCATCTGAATATCTGAGGTGATTGATATTTCTCCCGGCAATCTTGATTCCAGCTTGTGATTCTTCCAGTCCAGCATTTCTCATGATGGTGACAATATACAGCCTTGACATACTCCTTTTACTATTTGGAACCAGTCTGTTGCTCCATGTCCAGTTCTAACTGTTGCTTCCTGGTCTGCATACAGACTTCTCAAGAGGCAGGTTAGGTGGTCTGGTATTCCCATCCCTTTCAGAATTTTCCACAGTTGATTGTGATCCACACAGTCAAAGGCTTTGGCATAGTCAATCAAGCAGAAATAGATGTTTTTCTGGAACTCTCTTGCTTTTTCTATGATCCAGCGGATGTTGGCAATTTGATCTCTGGTTCGTCTTTTCTAAAACCAGCTTGAACGTCAGGAAGTTCACATTTCACGTATTTCTGAAGCCTGGCTTGGAGAATTTTGAGCATTACTTTACTAGCATGTGAGATGAGTGCAATTGTGCGGTAGTTTGAGCATTCTTTGGCATTGGAATGAAAACTGACCTTTTCCAGTCCTGTGGCCACTGCTGAGTTTTCCAAATTTGCTGGCATATTGAGTGCAGCACTTTCACAGCATCATCTTTCAGGATTTGAAATAGCTCCACTGGAATTCCATCACCTCCACTATCTTTGTTCGTAGTGATGCTTTCTAAGGCTCACTTGACTTCACATACCAAGATGTCTGGCTCTAGATGAGTGGTCACACCATCGTGATTATCCGGGTTGTGAAGATCTTTTTTTTACAGTTCTTCTGTGAATTCTTGCCACTTCTTCTTAATATCTTCTGCTTCTGTTAGGTCCAGACCATTTCTGTCCTTTATCAAGCCCATCTTTGCATGAAATGTTCCCTTGGTATCTCTCATTTTCCTGAAGAGATCTCTAGTCTTTCCCATTCTGTTGTTTTCCTCTATTTCTTTGCCTTGATCCCTGAGGAAGGGTTTCTAACTCTTGTTGCTATTCTTTGGAATTCTGCATTCAGATGCTTATATCTTTCGTTTTCTCCTTTGCTTTTTGCTGCTCTTCTTTTCACAACTATTTGTAAGGCTTCCCCAGACAACGATTTTGTTTTTTTTTTTGCGTTTCTTTTCCATGGGGATGGTCTCGATCCCTGTCTCCTGTACAATGTCACGAACCTCATTCCAGCAGAGAATGAAAGGTTTGCAGGTTCCCTCGATTCAAGCATTTTAGGCGAAAAGCAGACACAGCCACAGACCCAGGACAGAACTGTCATTTGCTCCTCTTCTTCCTCCTGCTCTGTCTTCTCTGAGGATGTTATACAGCAAACACATCTCTGTATATTGAAAAACTACCTTCAAAGGCATCTGCACAGCTCTTTAACCTGCAACTACTTCACCTACAGACAGAAGTACCTTGAAAAGCTGAAAAAACCCACCTCTCCTGTCAGGTCTCAGGAGTGATTCAGGAACAATTACTTCCTACCTGGTGATCAGCCTTTGAACTTATTTCTTGATTGTTCTCTCCTCAGAGAGAGCTCCTAACCCTCTGCCCACATAGATGTGAGCTGACTGATTTCCCCAGTCCAAGTCCAGCTAGACCAACCCTGCTGCCTCTCCTCAGACTGAAGCCAGGCCTCAGCTCTCACAGATGGGCCAGGTGTCACCTCCTTAACCCACGCCTCCCATTAGAATCCCCTGGAGCACTTCCTACACACCACACTGATGCTCCCACAGGACCAAGAGAGAACTCTGTGGGGAGGTTATCGCTTAACACTGGTCAGGTTATCTTGATAGGAAACCAGGTTGAAACCACTTACAAGGTTCTTTCTGAACCATTTCAGTGAATATGAACCCCTCGAGGTCAGGTCCCCACTCTAAAGTTATAAATCTGCAGGTCTGAAGAAGGGCCATGAAATGAGTCTTCAGCAAGTTCCCTGTTTATTTTGATGCTTCTCCTCCAAGACCCACACTCAGGAGCCCTGAGCTTCAGCCCTCACACTCAGCACACCTGAGACCTCTCAGGAGAGGAGGTTCTAGGGCAGGAATTTCTTAGGTCAAGGTTAGGACCAAGCAGAGAAAGCTCCAGTATTTGGGGTTCAGGCCTTTATAAGAGACCTTGGGTGAAGTGCTGTGGGCTCCCCAAGCTGAGTGTGGATTGGCCCATTCAAAGCAAGAGGAACAGGAATCTGGTGAGCTCTGAGGGTGTCACTGAAGGGGGGCCTGTGCAGTAGACCCCGGGGTTCAGCAAGACTGCTGGTCTCAAGCTGGGTGGTCATCTAGTGCAGGTGTTCCCAAGACTGGCTGGTGTGAGTTCAAGGACCTGCAGGCTGCCTGCTCCCCAGACAGACGCTGAGGCAGCAACAGCATGGAGCAGTTCAGGTAAACTTTCAACAATATTCTGTATGATCCTTCTTAGAACCATCACAATGTCCCAGCAGTTCCAGAGAGGGGGAAATAGTACAATGGAGAAATGATGGGAAATATCCAATTAGTTGAGGCTTAAAGGCAGTATGGAAACTAATTGTTACAGATATCATCCCTCTGTGCTAACAAAGAGTTTATTGTTAGGTATTTTCCCTTCAACCATAAATCGGTAGGTTGACAATTCATTACACACCAACTTCATCACAAGAAACCACCCAGTTTTATTAACATGTCATATCACACAGTCAGAATAAAACCTTTTCCAACCCACTGTGTACCTGAGTAAAATACAGATTACAAGCATAAACAATGATATTCATTTCTCTGATACAATGATCTGAGAACTGTGATTCCTATGGTTACAAAATGGAGGTTGTTTATGAAACAAGACATACACTAATTACATGACTTTTCTGTGACCGATTTCCATACATTTCTAGGGGATCAGAGATGTCTTTATTTGAAACATGTTAAGTAATATTCATGACTTCTGTTGATATTATAAAGATACATCCAGATTTCAGTGAAATGTCACTGTATTTTACTTAAAAAGCAAGTGACAGAACTATTGAAAATGTACATCTTACTTTTATATGTGGAATTACTCCCTGAACACTTACCTCATGGTGACCTATAGGGATGTTGGACATGAATGACTAACACCTCCATTTAGATGTACATGCTACATTACCGAGTCCTTAATCTTCTAATGGAGAATAAATAAAAATGACTTCTCCCTAGGATTGAAGGCCTTGTCTCATCTTTGAGATGGCAAACATCAAAAACATAACCTTGCATACACACCAGAAATGAAGCATAGCAGCATGCAGTAATGTGAAAGTTGAATCACATTTATTTTACTTTTCAAATAATCACAAATCATGTCAATATAAACAAAGATATATTGCTAATAATTGTACATTTCTAAATACCAACCTTCATTTTGTGATCCATACTAACATATCAACTTTCTATCTGTTTTAACTATGGATTACTATCTACAATACTTCTCCTGAAGAGGAACTTCAAAAAAGCAGGATTGATGAAATGCTTTCTATTGTCCGGGCTTCCCTGATAGCTCAATTGGTAAAGAATCTGCCTCCCACTCCAGTATTCCAGCCTGGAGAACTCCATGCACACAGTCCATGGGGTTGCAAAGAGTTGGATACGACTGAGTGACTTTCAGTTTTTCTAGTGTGCAATTTCTGGTATTTATTTAATTTTTATTAAATACTTTTCTACATTTTCTTTATGTCATTCCTTATCTTTCTAAAATAAATGGTTTTGTATTTTCTGAAGTGTACGTTTAGGACAAACCTCTTCCATCACTTATTAGTAGGGTTTCTCTCCAGTACGTGCTCTCGTATAATAAGGTGAGAGCTCTATTAAAGCCTTTGCCACATTCCTTACATTTGTAAGGTTTTTCCTCCAGTATGAATTCTCTGATGTTGAGTAAGATGTGAGTGCTTGATGAAGGCTTTTCCGCATTCTTTACATTTGTAAGGTTTCTCTCCAGTAGGAATTCGCTGGTGTTGAAGAAGACTTGAGTGGTGACTGAAGGCTTTTCTGCATTCTTTAGATTTATAAGGCTTCTCTCCCGTACGGATTACTTGATGTTTAAAAAGACATAAGTGCTGTCTAAATGCCTTGCCACAATCCTTACATTTATAAGGCTTCTCTCCAGTATGAATTTGCTGGTGTTGAGCAAGATGTGAGTTCTGACTAAAGGATTTCCCACATTCTGTACATTCATAAGGTTTCTCTCAAGTATGAATTCTCTGATGGTAAGACAGACCTGACCACTGGTTAAATTCTTTGCCACAATCCTTACATTTATAAGGCTTCTCTCGAGTATGAGTTCGCTGGTGTCGAATAAGACTTGAGGGGTGACTGAAGGCTTTTCCGCATTCTTTACATTTATAAGGCTTCTCTCCAGTATGAACTGTCTGATGGTAAGTAAGACCTGAGCACAGGTTAAATTCTTTGCCACAATCCTTACATTTATAAGGCTTCTCTCCAGTATGAATTCTCTGATGGTAAGTAAGACCTGACCACTGGTTAAATTCTTTGCCACAATCCTTACATTTATAAGGCTTCTCTCCAGTATGAATTCGCTGGTGTCGAACAAGACTTGAGGGGTGACTGAAAGCTTTTCCGCATTCTTTACATTCATAAGGCTTCTCTCCAGTATGAATTCTCTGATGGTAAATAAGACCTGAGTGCTTGCAGAAGTCTTTGCCACAATCCTTACATTTATAAGGCCTCTCCCCAGTATGAATTCGCTGGTGTTCGGTAAGAGCTGAGTTGAGACTAAAGGATTTCCCACATTCTGTACATTTATAAGGTTTCTCTCCAGTATGAATTCTCTGATGGTAAGTAAGACGTGAGCTGTGGTTAAATTCTTTGCCACAATACTTACATTTATAAGACCTCTCTCCAGTATGAATTCTCTGGTGGCGAGTAAGACGTGAGTGCTTGCTAAAGTCTTTGCCACAATCCTTACATTTATAAGGCTTCTCTCCAGTATGAATTCTCTGATGGCGAGTAAGACCTGAACACAGGTGAAATTCTTTGCCACAATCCTTACATTTACAAGGCTTCTCTCCAGTATGAATTCGCTGGTGTTGAATAAGACTTGAGGGGTGACTGAAGGCTTTTCCACAATCTTTACATTTACAAGGCTTCTCTCCAGTATGAATCCTCTGATGGTAAGAAAGACCTGAGTGATTGCAAAAGTCTTTGCCACAATCCTTACATTTATAAGGCCTCTCCCCAGTATGAATTCGCTGGTGTTGAGTAACAGCTGAGTTGTGACTAAAGGATTTCCCACATTCTGTACATTTATAAGGCTTCTCTCCAGTATGAATTCGCTGGTGGATAGTAACAGCTGAGTTGCGACTGAAGGCTTTTCCGCATTCTTCACATTTATAAGGCTTTTCTGCAGTATGAATCCTCTGGTGTTCAGTAAGACGTGGCTTCTGATTAAAGGTTTTGCCACACTTTGTACATTTATAATGCTTCTCCCCAGTGTGAATTCGCTGATATCGACTAAGGTTTGAGTAAGACATAAATGCTTTTTCACATTCTTTACATTCATAAGGTTTCTTGCCAGTGTGGATTTGCTGATCTTGACTAAGCTCTGAATTCTGATTAGAGGTGTTGCCACAGTCTGTACATTTGAAAGGTTTCCATTCTGAATGAATTTTTCTGTGTCTACTTAGACTGGATGAGTTAGTAAAGGCTTTCTCACATTTCTTACACTTGTAACTTTTCTGCGGATTCTGAATACTCTGCTGTTGAGTGAGATTTGAAGACTGATTAGAAACATCTCCATATTCACAACTGTAAGTCTTCTCTCCAGTATGTGTACTCTCATTTAGTGGAAGACCTGATGTTTGATAAAAGATATTCCTCCATGTGCTATTTTTAGAATCTTTGTCTGAAGATTGAGGTCCCTGATGTTTCATAGGGTTAGAGTCTTGTTCAGTTTTACACCCATTTTCATTGCATGAATGGCTTCTCACTCCATCGTAAATATTCTTGTAATTATTGGGGATAGAGCTCTTACTTAAGGCCTGACTCGTGTTATTACACGTGAGAAGTTGTTCCATATTAGTCGTATCATGATGTGTATTGAACAATGATGGTGGGATTAACTCTCTTCCATTATCAACATTACACATTTTGGAACAGAGAGAAACTGTCTGTTGGTCGAAGAATAATGACCCCTTGCTTACAGATCCCTCAAACTGATTATATTGTGAGTTTTCCTCATCATTTTTAAATTTCTGGTTTTCAGATGTGCTTAAATGTATGTGTAATCGAAGCCTGTGTTCAGAGTGGTTTGCATGAGTATTTGCAGTAGAGACTGGATGACTTTCCAGATTTTCAACATTTCCCTTCAAAGAACGTGTATGTTTCAAAAAATGATTTAAGCCTTTGCTTGAAGAGATATGCTGCTCTGCAGATGTTGATAACTGAAATGGGTGTTTTCTGCAGTTTGACTCACATTGCTCATTTCTTTGGGCAGTAGTGTCCGCATTGTGTGAAACTGTCTCGGTTTCTTTCTGTTCATATAAACATCTTCTGGGTCTTTCACATACCCCCGTATATTCCTGGTCTTTCATTAAATGTTCGTTTCCAAGGTGAGCTCTTTCATGTATTCCTAGGTTTGCTTTTTGGATTAAATTTTCTAATCTTGGATTCTTTGACATCAAACCATGGGTGTTGTGAGAAGACACAGCTGAAAGATATCAAATGAAAGTTTTATTATCTACTATTCTTATCTCCTGGGGCTGGTGTGAGCTCAGCTGGGACAGAAGGGAAAACTCATTCTCTGTGGGAAGAGAACATGGCAACAGTCTGTGGCAGCAGGACAGAGTGAGACCTGAACACCGGGTGCTGGTCCCAGCCCTGCCCACCCAGCCTGAAAGAGTATCCACTGTTGCAGACAAAGGCTGGGTGCTGAAATGTGGGGTCTGGAGAGCAGACCCAGGCAGAGGACTGCTGTGTGCTGTGAGGAGACATCCTGAGGGGACGGGGGTGAGGGAAGAGCTCTATAAGCTAGAATGCTTGTGGAGGAAGCCTGAACCACCAGAGAGCAGAGCGCCACTGTTGAGTGATGCCCAAAGGGAAGACCCACCATTGCAGCCCCTCCTCCCCCAGCACTAGGAAGGGCCACTAACTCGGTGGGCTCTATTGAGCTCCAGCCACAGCCTCCCCCCATGCACCTCCTCCACAATCAGCAGACTCCTGTGCTGTGAGGCAGCCACTGGAGCAGACACCTGTGGGTGGCCCACACACATAGAAGAAGCTGAAAACTCACCTAAGCCCCTTGGTTAAGGAAGAAAAACTAAAGTTTCTCCTCATGGTTGCACAAATCATGCTTTTATACCTGCAACTGGCTTTGTAAACTCAGCCCCTACAGAGCATCTGAATGGACATCCAGGGCTCCCCCAGTCATGGGAGGTATAGCTTTAGCAGCTGTGGACTTTATGGGGATGTATACTAAGGGGTGGGCCAGGCCAGAGTCCAAGCTGCCCACATAGCACCACAGCAGGTCCAGCTCCATGAATGCAATTCTGGGACCTGAGTTCACTGGATCTCTGCTGGTGTTCCAGTGAAACAACATCTGAGAGACACCAGAGCAATGTGGCAGCATGCCCATGATTGAAGGGGGCCATGAGCAGTGCCAACATGGGATCACATGAGATTCACACAGCACATGAGCACACCCAAGGTGAACATCTCCAGAGGAGCCATAGAGCCAAGGGGAAGCTCCCCTCAATATCCAGGGGAGGCTCGGGTCACAATAACAGCAATCAAAGCCCAGATCAAGGGGATAAGGGTAAAAGCCTGTGGAGCAACCTCACACCCTGGGGGGAGACAACAGACCAAGAGGAGCTAGGATCCTGCAGCCTGCAGAATAGACCACAAACCCAGAAAATGTGACAAAATGAGAGGACAAAGAAGTATGATGTAGAGGAAGGAGCAAGACAAAAAGCTAAAAGAACCACTAAATGAAGAAGAGACAGGCAGTCTAATGATTACTCTGTGACTTGAATGTGAACGTGAAGTTGCTCAGTCATGTCCGACTCTTCGTGACCCCATGGACTGTAGCCTACCAGACTCCTCAGTCCATGGGATTTTCCAGGCAAGAGTACTGGAGTGGATTGCCATTTCCTTCTCCAAGGGATCTTTCCCAACCCAGGGATCGAACCTGGGTCTCCCACATCATAGACAGACGCTTTACCGTCCGAGCCACCAGGGAAGACATATCAGATATTAAACTGATAAGAACAGATACTACACTTGATCTTAGCCAAAAGGCCGAGAAGCGGCCGCTGTGACTTAAGTCATCTTAAATGCAGATGCCACTAGGTGCCCTCTAATTCTTAAACCCACTTGTTATTTTAGCATGTTCTATATGAGGTTTCAATATAACAATCATAAATGATACTGACATAGGTCTAATCAGAAAGCGAGGACATGAAGGACAAAGTCTGGGGAAGCGATAACAAGATTAATTAAATAAAGAAGCAGTTCTTGAGAAATTAAGAAATCAGACTTTAAAAATATGGTGGGAACACTATCAATGCTCTGTGGGGATCTAATTGGGAAGGAAATGTTAAAAAGAGTAGATAGCTACACGTAAAATGGATTCTCTTTGCTGTACAACATTGTAAACCAGTTATACTCCAATAAGAATGTTTTAAAAAGATTCTATTATCTAAACATTGTAATAGTTTGAAACTATTAAAAATATGGTGGGAAATATTTTAAGCTCATGCAAATTTATGTGAAAATTCTTTGAGTTAATTTAATATATTTAAGTCTTTTAGCATTGAGGCATCGGAGGAAACACACTTAACATTTCATGAGTTCGTATGAAGAAAATAAAAACTTTGAAGTAACCCTGAGATTGGCATTCTTTCTCTTTAGGGAGGTCTTGGTTTATGCAGTGAAGAAATTACTTGAATTTAAAATTGACCAGATCATATTTGAAGTTTCCAGTGTTTTAGAAATCATGTCAGAAAAAAACAGAACAAAACAAAAAAAAACACCCCTGTCCCCAATATTCCTAGAACTTTGGCAGTATGTCTACAATTCCACTCACACACTGCCATCTAGAGGTAGAAACTTTAATAGGAGCATCTTAGAGTTTTTCAGAAATGTGCAGTTTTCCTACGCTCCCCACCCAAGAAATGGAATAGCAATCCATTCATACAGGTTGTCACAGGCCAAGATAAGGATTTCAGTTCTCACTGTGATTGAGAAAAGTAATCACTGGAGCTGAATTCAGGAATGTTTTAAAAGGACAGAAGGGGGCAGGTGATATCCGCCTATGATAGCAACGGAAAGAAACCCAGACTTCTCTAAAATAATTTCCACTGAAGCAGATCTTCCTAAACCACATGACAAAGGATGAATTCCTCACTAATCCTTGGATGTGCTGTTGACTCATCGGCTCCATCCATTCACACCTACCTGTGTATATGGCTGGCATCGCCAGTCTCCTTACATCCCAGGGAGTCTTCATTTGCTCCAGAAAGGTGACCAGGTCTGGCTTAGAGACCACAAGACCTGCTATCAGGAAAAGGAATATTTGTTTTGCTAGAGAATCATCAGTTTCCAACCTAATATATATTCAAGCGAGAAGAGAAGGCACATGTGCTAAGTCGCTCCAGTTATGTCTGACTCTTTGCCACCCTACGGACTGTAGCCCGCCAGGCTCTTCTGTCCATGGGAGTCTCCAGGCAAAAATACTGAGTGGGTTGCCATGACCTCCTCCAGGAGTTCTTCCCAACCCAGGGATCGAACCCACTTCTTTTACGTCTCCTGCATTAGCAGGCAGGTTCTTTACAACTAGTGCCACCTGGGAAGCCCAGAGAAGGCATGGTAGAATGTTAATACAGCCTAGAAAAAAAGTATTGGGGGACATAATTTCCTACGCTGTATGAACATTCCCTAGTGGATCAGCTGGTAAAGAAGCCACCTGCACTGTGGGAGACCTGTGTTTCATGCCTGGGTTGGGAAGATCCTCTGGAGAAGGGAACAGCTACCCACTCCAGTATTCTGCCCTGGAGAATTCCATGGACTATTCCATAGGGTCACAAAGAGTTAGACATGACTGTAATCTTGCTCATTACATTATTAACATTCTAGAGAAGGCATGGTTGAATGTTAATATAGCCTAGAAAATTATATCCCCAAATACTTTATTGAAGCACTTTTATAACTAACAAATACATAAAGAAAAGATCTTGAGATTCTAGTCAAGTACTACTAAGGCCAAAGTAAGTAAGTAGGAGAAATCTGATTTATAAAGGAGAGTGGCACCATTTTATACCACAGAACCTACAGAATTACCATTCAGCTAGAAGAAGGAGGCAGATTCCATCAAGGAAAAGTCAGAATCATAATGAATCATCATGAAGTCTTCTTTCTCAACTCATAAATATCCATTTTCCCATAGAAAGCAGGGATCTGAAACTATTATAAGGAGCAGAAGATTCTAGGAGACATTCTAGAAATACAGGAACCAAAACCCAGTGGGTAGAGAAGGGATTCTGGAAGGCAGTTATCCTCACCCAAGGAGGCCAGGTTCCTGTAGTTCTCTAACATCACGTCCCTGTACAATTCTCGCTGACTGAGGTCCAGGCATTCCCACTCTTCTTGAGTGAAGTCTAGGGCCACATCCTGAAATGTCAGCCGTCCCTGAAATACAAAGTACAGTTTCCATGTGGCCATGGGAAGACTTCCTAATGTGACCCAAGAGGAAACCAGCAAAAGAAATGGTTTTTATTTCGGAGAATGTCTGGTGTTACACAAGAATATTATTTTTACACAGTAATATTTTCTACCACATTTTTAACCCCAAGAAAAGAGGATGAGATATGATCCATCAACCACTACAGCAATTATTCTGATTTGGAAGATAAATTATATAATCAGATCAACATTGACATATATATTTTTGAGTGTTGTACTCAGGTGACAGAGGATGAACTATCTATCAAAAGAAACAGGAAATATTTTTTCAAAGCACTTCCTGATCCAAATGTTCTGTAGTGGGCTCAATGTGCCACATTTTTCAAGGCTTCTTTGAACTAGTAATGTTGAAAATTCTGCTCCATGAGTGACAATGTGTGAACAGCAATGAAGTAGAATAGTAAAGAAAGAATTCACATTTAACTTTGAACTTTAAGTGCTCTACAGATTTTACAGGTCTGATAGCATAGTAACCTCGGCAACAAGATTCATTTTAACGATCTGGTATATACTACTTTTTGACAGTTTTCAGAGACTTGAATGTATAACAGAAATAATTTAAAATCAATAATGTTGTTGTAGCATCTTTTGGCAAATATTTTAACAAACATTCTTTAAATGACAGCTTAAGGGACGGGGGAGCCTCTTGGGTTGCCATCTATGGGGTTGCACAGAGTCGGACACGACTGGAGCAACTTAGCAGCAGCAACTTTTACTTTAGTTTGTGACTCTAGACTTTAATAAAACACAGACAAATGCACAGAGCTAACGCTAATGAAAGTTTATAGAAATTTCTCTATTTGTAATAATACTAAAAACAAGAAAAGTGTTAGTCACTCAGTTGCGTCCTACTCTTTGCAACCCCAGGGACTGTAGCCTGCCAGGCTCCTTTGTCCATGGGATTCTCAAGGCACGAATACTGGAGTGGCTAGCTATTCCATGCTTCAGGGAATCTTCAAAAAAGAAAAAAAAAATCAATCGAATGGTGTTAACATGTTCATGCATACTGACATACACTAAAATGGGACTGTATACTTACTAAGAGAGAAATTGCCATGTCAATAAAATCAGGAAAATTTTTAACTGATTGAAAATGTACATAAATATTTGAGGATGATATTGTTAGGTAGGTAGAATAGGGAAAAGGAGTCCAAAATGGCGGTGTCTAAGAGACAAGGAAGGTCCGAAGACCAGAGTGAAGACTTCAGGTAGAACAAACAGCACTCCTAGCTAAACCCAATTTGCATAGGGCAGGCCCAGGCCGAGGAAAAAACATAAAAGGAGGAGCCAAAGCGCTTTCTCTCTCTCTCCCACTTGCCTGCCCTCTTTCTCTCTTTCTCCCTCCCCCACACGCTTTTCCAGTCTCTTCTCTTTCGGTTGGCATGCCAACACGCTTCGAGGATGGATTCTCCTGGTATCTTCTAAATAAAATACAGCTGTAACACTGATTTGCCTAAGGGCTATAACACGGTTTGTCCAAGACCCGAGAGCTGTGATGTGCCGAGGGCTTTAATGTCCCTCGCTACAAATTCTTGTTGCGACGAGACAAAGAACCAAGAAACATACACTCAGTGACAATATTATTTTAATTTTTTAAAATAGACGAGGGTGCAGACATACACAATGATTAAAAAATAGACAGCTCTGGTTCTGAATTTTTTAATTTTTTTTTTTTCATATCTGCCTGACCCTGTGCCTTTATTTTTTATTTTTTTAAATTTTAAAATCTTTAATTCTTACATGCGTTCCCAAACATGAACCCCCCTCCCACCTCCCTCCCCATAACATCTCTCTGGGTCATCCCCGTGCACCAACCCCAAGCATGCTGTATCCTGCGTCAGACATAGACTGGCGATTCAATTCTTACATGATAGTATACATGTTAGAATGCCATTCTCCCAAATCATCCCACCCTCTCCCTCTCCCTCTGAGTCCAAAAGTCCGTTATACACATCTGTGTCTTTTTTCCTGTCTTGCATACAGGGTCGTCATTGCCATCTTTCTAAATTCCATATATATGTGTTAGTACACTGTATTGGTGTTTTTCTTTCTGGCTTACTTCACTCTGTATAATCGGCTCCAGGTTCATCCACCTCATCAGAACTGATTCAAATGAATTCTTTTTTAACGGCTGAGTAATACTCCATTGTGTATATGTACCACAGCTTTCTTATCCATTCATCTGCTGATGGACATCTAGGTTGTTTCCATGTCCTGGCTATTATAAACAGTGCTGCGATGAACATTGGGGTACATGCGTCTCTTTCAATTCTGGTTTCCTCGGTGTGTATGCCCAGCAGTGGGATTGCTGGGTAATAAGGTAGTTCTATTTGCAATTTTTTAAGGAATCTCCACACTGTTCTCATAGTGGCTGTATTAGTTTGCATTCCCACCAACAGTGTAGGAGGGTTCCCTTTTCTCCACACCCTCTCCAGCATTTATTGCTTGCAGATTTTTGGATCGCAGCCATTCTGACTGGTGTAAAGTGATACCTCATTGTGGTTTTGATTTGCATTTCTCTAATAATGACTGATGTTGAGCATCTTTTCATGTGTTTGTTGGCCATCCGTATGTCTTCTTTGGAGAAATGTCTATTTAGTTCTTTGGCCCATTTTTTGATTCGGTCGTTTATTTTTCTGGAATTGAGCTGCAGAAGTTGCTTGTATATTTTTGAGATTAGTTGTTTGTCAGTTGCTTCATTGGCTATTATTTTCTCCCATTCAGAAGGCTGTCTTTTCACCTTGCTTATATTTTCCTTTGTTGTGCAGAAGCTTTTTATTTTAATTAGATCCAATTTGTTTATTTTTGCTTTTATTTCCAGAATTCTGGGAGGTGGATCATAGAGGATCCTGCTGTGATTTATGTCAGAGAGTGTTTTGCCTATGTTCTCCTCTAGGAATTTTTTAATTTCTTGAAAAATCTACCACTTGCATGGAAATATATTTTAAAATTTAACACAGTTGAACACAGATTAGCAGTAATATGATTCTTGTAAACATTTTGGAAAATACAGAAATGTGATGAGACTCTATCTGTGATGTGGCATGGAGTGTACCGGAAATGATCAGACTTGGGCTTGAGTGATGAAAATCCCCACTCCCAAATCCCAGCATCTCTACTAAACACACAGAAGTGTTGTCAACTACAAATCGGCACTTGCCAAGAGCATCGCCAATGACTGAACAAGACCTTTTATAACTAACACCCAAAAGGGATGTCCTCTTAATTATAGGGGACTGGAATGCAAAAGTAGGAAGTCAAGAAACACCTGGAGTAACAGGCAATTTGGCCTTGGAAAGCAGAATGAAGCAGGGCACACTAATAGAGTTTTGCCAAGAAAATGCACAGGTCATAGCAAACATCCTCTTCCAACAACACAAGAGAAGACTCTACACATGGACATCACCAGATGGTCAACACCGAAATCAGATTGATTATATTCTTTGCAGCCAAAAATGGAGAAGCTCTATACAGTCAACAAAAACAAGACCAGGAGCTGACTGTGGCTCAGATCATGAACTCCTTATTAACAAAATTAGATTTAAATTGAAGAAAAGTAGGGAAAATGACTAGACCATTCAGGTGTGACCTAAATCAAATCCCTTATGATTTTACAGTGGAAGTGAAAAATACATTTAAGGGCCTAGATCTGATAGACAGAGTGCCTGATGAACTATGGAATGAGGTTCGTGACACTGTACAGGAGACAGGGATCAAGACCATCCCCATGGAAAAGAAATGCAAAAAAGCAAAATGGCTGTCTGGGGAGGCCTTACAAATAGCTGTGAAAAGAAGAGAAGCAAAAAAGCAAAGGAGAAAAGGAAAGATATAAGCATCTGAATGCAGAGTTCCAAAGAATAGCAACAAGAGTTAGAAACCCTTCCTCAGGGATCAAGGCAAAGAAATAGAGGAAAACAACAGAATGGGAAAGACTAGAGATCTCTTCAAGAAAATGAGAGATACCAAGGGAACATTTAATGCAAAGATGGGCTCGATAAAGGACAGAAATGGTATGGACATAACAGAAGCAGAAGATCTTAAGAAGACGTGGCAAGAATACACGGAAGAACTGTACAAAAAAGATCTTCACGACCCAGATAATCATGATGGTGTGATCACGCATCTAGAGCCAGACATCCTGGAATGTGAAGTCAAGTGGGCCTTAGAAAGCATCACTACGAACAAAGCTAGTGGATTTGATGGAATTCCCGTTGAGCTGTTTCAAATCCTGAAAGATGATGCTGTGAAAGCGCTGCATTCAATATGCCAGCAAATTTGGAAAACTCAGCAGTGGCCACAGGACTGGAAAAGGTCAGTTTTCATTCCAATCCCAAAGAAAGTCAATGCCAAAGAATGTTCAAACTATCAGCAATACATGAACCGTGAAATTCCTGATATTCAAGCTGATTTTGGAAAAAGCAGAGGAACCAGAGATCAAATTGCCAACATCCACTGGATCATGGAAAAAGCAACTGAGTTCCAAAAAGACATCTATTTCTGCTTTATTGACTATGCCAAAGCCTTTGACTGTGTGGATCACAAGAAACTGTGGAAAATTCTGAAAGAGGTGGGAATACCAGACCACCTGACCTGCCTCTTGAGAAATCTGTATGCAGGTCAGGAAGCAACAGTGAGAACTGGACATGGAACAACAGACTGGTTCTGAATAGGAAAAGGAGTATGTCAAGGCTGCATATTGTCACGCTGCTTATTTAACTTCTATGCAGAGTACCTCATGTGAAACGGTGGACTGGAAGAAACACAAGCTGGAATCCAGATTGCCAGGAGAAATATCAATAACCTCAAATATGCAGATGACACCACCCTTATGGCAGAAAGTGAAGAGGAACTAAAAAGCCTCTTGATGAAAGTGAAAGAAGAGAGTGAAAATGTTGGCTTAAAGCTCAACATTCAGAAAACGAAGATCATGGCATCCAGTCCCATCACTTCATTGGAAATAGATGGGGAAACAGTGGAAACAGTGTCAGGTTTTATTTTTGGAGGCTCCAAAATCACTGCAGATGGTGACTGCAGCCATGAAATTAAAAGATGCTTACTCCTTGGAAGAAAAGTTATGACCAACCTAGAGAGCATATTGAAAAGCAGAGACATTACTTTGCCGACTAAATCCGTCTAGTCAAGGCTATGCTTTTTCCAGCAGTAATGTTTGGATGTGAGAGTTGGACTGTGATGAAGGCTGAGCGCCAAAGAATTGATGCGTTTGAACTGTGGTGTTGGTGAAAACTCTTGAGAGTCCCTTGGACTGCAAGGAGATCCAACCAGTCCATTCTGAAGGAGATCAGCCCTGGGATTTCTTTGGAAGGAATGATGCTAAAGCTGAAACTCCAGTACTTTGGCCACCTCATGAGAAGAGTTAACTCATTGGAAAAGACTCTGATGCTGGGAGTCTGGAGGCAGAAGGAGAAGGGGACGACCGAGGATGAGATGGCTGGATGGCATCACTGAGAAGATGCACGTGAGTCTAAGTGAACACCCAGAGTGGTGATGGACAGGGAGGCCTGGCATGCTGCGATTCATGGGGTCGCAAAGACTCAGACACGACTGAGCGACTGAACTGAATTTAACAACAAGGGTGTTTGCCATCTGCCTCTGGGAAGAATGAACCTTATGGTGCTGCAACTGACTTCAGTCCCCTCGATGGAGTTCACGGTGGATTGAGGCACTCTGCTCCAGGGAATCTGGTGGAACAGGTCTTTAGAGAGTCAAGTATTTTCAGGAACTGCTTTCATGATCCCAATCCTAGCATCTCTTCATATCTAGAAAAGCACTAAACCACTAAATGACGACTTCAGGTCCTCAGGACTGGCAGAAAACCTTCTGTAAAGTAAGTGCTTGATTGCACTGAACTCCCCCTTCACCAAAGTCTCATACTGACCTTCCCTCACTGTCTCTTTGGATCAGTTTCTCAGAGTTCCCTGAGATGCTGTCTCCTGGGCTGCTGTCCTCATTTTGCCCAAAATAAAAATTAATTCACATCTCTCAAATTGTGCATCTGTTTTAGCTGACAGTGTTCATTTTTCAAAGCAAATAACTAAGAAAATATGGCATCTCCTCGTTACCTGTGATAGGGATATCCATTACTTTTTCTGTCCAAGATTCTTGTTGCAGACCAAAAAAAAAAAAAAGAATTTCATAGCGTGAAAATCTCACAGAAGCACCTGAACCACAGAGGTCACCGGGTAAAAGTATATGAAAAAATGCATTATCATTGCCAGGCATTTCGGCAATATTAAGAAAATCATGATCTCAATCTATCATGAAAAATGTCAGTTTTCTGCAAATTCCATCTCCTATATACCTCCCATGATCTGTAGCTTATAGTCCATGCAATTAGTATATTTTTCTTATCGGTATAGAGGATTGTCTCTGCTACTTTAACTTCTGAAAAATTCTGGAATGCTAAGTTCATACTATTAACAAGGGCATTTTCTTACTCCTGTTCTAGAGAGCTGAATTGCATCCACATGTAAATTCATCACGGCATTTCCCCGACTTTCCTAAGATCCTAACACTGAACCACATCCCAAAGGGAATCTCAGATACCAGTGCCTCCCCATATTGATCTCTCACAAAGGGAATGTATTCAACATTGAAAGTCACTATTTCATATTGAGAATTCATCATGCTCTATACAAAGCCAGGATACACACAATGGAGAAAAGGCTCTGGAATATGAGGGAGACAAAACCTGAAGAGCTGGTTTTCACTATTTTAAAAAAAAAAAAAAAAGGAAAAAATAAGAAGGTGATAACAAGCACTCCAGGCAGAAAACTTAGAAGCAGAGAACTAAAGGTTTGCAGATTCTCCATACAGGCATTTCAGGAGAAGTAGACACAGCCCCAGACCCGTGAGAGGACAATTACCTGAGAAGCTGCCATTTCCTCCTCGTCTTCCTCCTGCTCTGCGTCTTCTGTGGGGATATGACGTCTCAAACTCACATCTGCATGTTGAGAAAATACCTTCAAAGGCATCCATACAGCCGTTTAACCTGCAACTGCTGCAGTAAAAAAGAAGAAAACGTTTTCTTGTTTCTCTCACCCTTTTCTGAGCTCTTTGTTGACTTTCTGTGTTCCTGATCTGTAGTGGGTAGTCAAGACAAACCTGATATGCTAATCACATCCTGGTGCTCCACTCTATTTGCGGATGTTCCTTTTTGCATTAGAGAGCAGGCTGCAGAACAATTCACCAGAGACAATGGGCCCTACTTCTGGGCTACCTGACGCAGCCTATGAGGGTTTTGAAAAAATGCAAGAGGAAACCTCACATTTGGCACATCTGAGACCTCAGGAAGGAAGGATTTAGGGCGGGAACGTCTAGAAGCAAAGGTCAACCTGATTGCCTGGGGAGGGGCTCTTTCTAGGATGGGTGTGGTGGTCCTTGGCCTGTGCCTGTGAGGGGAGTGTTTGGTGGGAATCAGCTGGGGGTCTTGGGTTCCTACCAGGCTTTACTTGCAGAATTCTTCCCAAAGATCTCCTTAGTTTTTTCACCCCCCTCTGCAGCCTGGGAATGCAGGTTTTCACAAAATGATTTGCATTGTGACCACCTCTCTGCAGGTGTGGCACCTCCAACTTCAGAGACCAGGAGCCTGGAGGTGTTTCCATCACAGCTTTCTTTGAAAATAAACCAGAGGCAGCAGGAGGCCTGGCGAGCTGCAGTCCATGGGGTCACAAAGAGTAGGACAGGACTGAGCAGCTGAACTGAACTGAACTGAGCAGGACACGCTAGATTAACAAGTGTGTGTGGGCAGAGTCAAATGCCTTTGAAAATGATGTCCTAAATGCTATCGGATGACCAACCAAGGAAATAATGATCGGTGTTGTCGTAAGTTACATTACACACAAATTAACACGTGAGAACGTTGTTCTACTTCCTGTGTGTGTTTTTCTAGGTTTTATGAATCAACTGCTACAGTTTGTTGTCTGCGCCATTTAGAGAGCTCTATTTTCTCACATCTTTATAGTATAATGACTAAGGAAAAATTAAAGATAGAAGCATGTCCAACTTTCTAATATTATATATTCTAAAAAATATTCAGTATGCATGCACCACTACCAACTTTGTAGAAGATTTAGTTTCACAGCAGAATTGAGAATAAAGTATCGACGTTTCCCATATACCTCTTGTTCCCACACGTGGACAATCTCCCTCCTTACCTTTCCCCCCTAGAGTGAGCATTTGTTACCACTGTTGAATCTACAAGGACAGTAAATAGACAAACTCTTTAGTTTACCCTTAAGTTTTTCTTTTAGGGATGTGCACTCCATACCTCTCGATAAATGTATAATAACATGTGTCCATCAAAACAGTTTAACACAAATTATTTCACGGTCTTGACAGTCCTCTAGATTTAGGATATTTATAGTCCCTCCTTTGAAACCCACGGCAACCACAGACTGTTTTAATCATGTCTATATTTCCTATCAGATTCCCAGGTGACTGAGTGGGAAGAAATCTACCTGCCGATGCAGGAGATCCAGGTGATGCAGGTTCGATCCTTGGGTCAGGAAGATCCCCTGGAGGAAGAAATGGAAACCCACACCAGTATCCTCTCCTGGGAAATCTATGGACAGAGGAGCCTGGCGGGCTATAGCCCCTGGGCTCACAAAGACTCAGACACAACTGAGCACATATGAACATTTACCTACACAAAAGTGTCATATTGTGAAATTCCTGCTTTCTGTAGCATTTTTGAATGGGCTTCTTTCACTCCATAAAATGCATGGAATGGCTGTCCACGTATTTTATGCCTTGAAAGCTTAATATCCAAAAGCATAAGAACCACCTCTGCGCCTGTATTCCTGCTCAGTAAATAAGTTCATCAACACCATTTTTTTAGATTCACATATATCTGTTAAGACAATATTCCTGGAGAAGGAATTGGCAATCCAAAGACAATATTTGCACACATATATAAAACAGATGTGTGGCCATGGCAGGAGAAGAAGAGGGGGACAAACTGAAGTCTCACTGACACACATACACCACCATGGCTGAAATGCTGGGGAAGACTCTTGCGAGGCCCTTGGACTGCGCGGAGATCCAGCCAGCCCATCCTAAGGGAGATCAGTCCTGGGTGTTCATTGGAAGGACTGATGCTCAAGCTGAAACTCCAGTACTTTGGCCACCTCATGCAAAAAGCTGACTCACTTGAAAAGCCCCTGATGCTGGGAATGACTGAAGTGGGGAGAAGGGGACAACAGAGGATGAGATCGTTGGATGGCATCACCGACTCAATGGACATGAGTTTGAGTAAACTCTGCGAGTTGGTGATGGACAGGAGGCCTGGCTTGCACAGGGAGGCCTGGGGTGCTGCAGTCCATGGGGTTGCAAAGACTTGGACATGACTGAGCAAGTGAACTGAACTGATAGTTAAAACAGATAGCTAGTGGGAAGCTGCTGGATAGCACAGGGAACTCAGCTTGGTGCTCTGTGCTGACCAGAGGGGTGAAATGGAGATCACGGGAGGGAGGTTCAAGAGGGAGCAGATTCATGTATACTTATGGCTGATTGATGATGTCGTACAGCAGAAACTAACACAACATTTGAAAGCAATTATATTCCAATAAAAAATATCTATGCATCTCAAAGACAGGTCACCCAGTGGTGGAGAATCCATCTGACAGTGCAGGGGACATGGGCTTGATCCCTGGTCCAGGAATACTCCACATGCTTTGGGGCAACTAACCTGTGCGCCACAACTGCTGAGGCTGGATGGGGCAACTTGCTCTTTTAGATGAGCAAGAGGCAAATGAAAGATGCTCACCAGCGCTAAATAATAAGAAATGCAAAACAAACTACAATGATGCATCACCTCATGCCAGTCAGAATAACAATTAGCAAAGAGCCCACTAATGATATCATAAACGCTGAAGAGGCTTGGAGATCAGGGAACCTCCTATAGGGCTGGAGGGAATGTAAACTGGGGCAGTCACGGTGGGGTGGACAGTGTGGAAGTTCCTTAAAAAATGTAACCTCCTGACATTTAAGGAAATGAATACCAGGAAAAATAGACAAAACAGATTAATTGACAAATTGACAAGTTTTGCAGTTTTTAGTCAATCATCTGCAATTCCAAAATGACCAGTTTTGATCTAGCATTTCTAAATTATCTAAGTTAAAAGTGTACGAATACACATACACTCAAATATTCCTTCTTGGTTTTCTTACCGCTAACGTATATACCATCAGATATTTATATATTGTATTCAATGTGTGTTATAGAAATTATATGATGTATGTATCTTCAGATATTTATATATTGAATTCAAAGTATGCCAAGGCCATGAGAAAAGAGTTCCTTTAAGCCTAGACAAGAAACTTGTGCTAAGAATTATACAGGGTAAGATTTTATAAATCTTAGTTCAGAACTTTGCCATCATGGCTTTTAATTACGCTTTTTGTGACTTTGTTAAATTGACATTTGCTTAAATAAGCCCCTGAAAAGTTTTAGCTAACAGAAGAACAAAGGACAATTGAAGCAGGTGAGTTTATGACTCTAGGTCCTGAGAGAATTCACAGGAAGCCTTGAGGGCCCCTGAGGAAGGTCAAGGCTAGAACCAGGCAGAGGAGGCTCCAGTACTTGGGGTTCAGGCCTTTCTAAGGGGCCCTGGGTGAAGTGCTGGATGGACATTAATTATATTAATATGACTCTTCCAGATAGAGTTTTCTATACTTACATCAGGTAGAAGAGAAGATGTCCTTATTTCAAGCCTGCCAGGTAATATGCATGATTTCTCAATGTTGATGTTATAAAAAGACCTTCTATTTTCATGAATAATCCTTGTTTTATGCTTAAAAAGCAATGGACATAATTATTGAAAACTTAGAGCAAACTTCCATCTTACTTTGAATTATTCCCTGAACACTTACATCATGGTGACAACACAGATGTGTGACTTCAGTGACAAATACCTCCAGTTAGAAGTTTAGTGTGCATATAATATTACTGTGTTCTTAATCTTATAAATTGCAGAATAAATATAAATGATTCCCACCTAATATAGAAGGGCTTCTCTTACAACTGAGGTAACCACCATCAAAAACAGACATTCATATATATAGTAGAAACAAATCACAGCATAATAACTTGAGAGTTGAATGACATTCATTTGGGTTCCTTGATGATCTCAAATAACGTTAATATAAACAAGGATACATGACTAATAATTATACCTCTGCAAATATCCATCCATTCATCTTGTGATCCATATGAACATATCAATTTAGTACATGTTTTAGATATGGAATACTTGCTACAGTGTTTCTGTTTAGAGTAATTCAACAAAAGTGGTACGAATGAAATGCTTTCTAGTATGAATTCTCTGGCATTGATTTACTTTTGATGTTTGATTAAACACTTGTCTACATTTTTGTATTTCATTCATGCATCTTTCCAAAGTAAACACTCATTTTTTCAAAATTATATATTTAGGATCTATCTTTTTTTATCACTGATTCATTTCTAGGGTTTCTCTGCAGTATGTATTCTCTGATGGGGAGTGAGGTGATAGCTGTGATGAAATCCTTTGCCACATTCCTTACACGTCTAACATTTCTCTGCAGTATGAATTCTCTGATGTCGAGAAAGACCTGAACTCTGGGGAAAGGCTTTGCCAAAGTCTGTACATTTATCAAGTCTCTCCCCAGTATGGATTCGTTGATGCTGAGTAAGATGTGAACAATGGATAAAGGCTTTGCCACATTTTTTACATTTGTATGGTTTCTCCCCAGTATGAGTTCGCTGATGTACAGTAAGACTCAGGTGCCAGTTAAAGGCTTTGCCACATTCTGTACATTTACAAGGTCTCTCCCCAGTGTGGATTCACTGATGTTCAGTTAAAGCTGAACTCTGCTAAAAAGCCTTGCCACATGCTGTACATTTATATTTTGGCCATCTGATGTGAAAAGCTGACTCATTTGAAAAGACTCTGATGTTGGGAAAGACTGAAGGCAGGAGAAGGGGATGTCAGAGGATGAGAATGGTTGGATGGCATGACCGACTCAAAGGACATGAGTTTGGATAAACTGTAGGAGTTGGTGATGGACAGGAAGACCTGGCATGCTGTGGTTCATGGGGTCGCAAAGAGTTGGACACGACTGAGTGACTGAACTGAACTGATTCATGTCAATAAAATCAAGATCATTTTTAATGAGTTAAAATATATACATCTACTTGTGAATGATATTCTTGGTATATTTTAAATACACTAGGGTGTAAACATATACAACAGTATAAGATAAATTAGATCTCTTGGTCCTGAAACTTTAATTTCTTGACAAACTGTATCATTTTGTTGAGCTGTATCTTAGAAATTCAACACAGGTGAAAACAGATTAGCACCAATATGATTATTGCAAATATTTTGGGGAAAAAAAAAGTGAATAAGAAGACTATGTGTGATATGAGCGTGGAGTGTACTGGAAACATCAGACCTGGGCTTCAGTGATGAAAATGCCCACTCCCAAAACCCAGTGTCTATCATCAACACAGTGAGCGTTCATTTTCCAAGAGAAACCAAAAAGACGCAAAATTTCTCCATTAACTGTGAGGGTTTTCACACGTTCCCCTCTCCATTTTTCCACAGTCTTGTTTAAAGACAGAGGGAAAAAATGAACTTCATAGCCTGATAATCTCAGAGAAATCACCAGAGCCAGTGGACAGCATCTGTCATGGTGTAAATGAATCACACGGAAGACGCACTATCAGAGCCTGGGCATTTAGGAAAAAATAAGGAAATTATAACTCGAACCTAACAAAAAGATATCAGTTTTATGCAAAATTCATTTTATATATACTTCCTCTGTTTTGTATCCTAACAGTGTGTTTAACTAGTAAGCCTTAGCATCACAGAGGACAGTGTCTCCTAGTTTTCTTTTTATTTCTGTGCATTTTTTGAAAAATTCTGGATCACTGACTTGATTCAATATACAAGGGCATTTTCCCTACTTCCCGAAGATCCCAACACTGAACCACATCCCAGTGGGAATCTCGGATACCAGTACCTCTCCGTGTTGATCTCTCACAAAGGGAATATGTTCACCAGCTGAAAGTCACTCATTCAGGTTGGGAATTCGTCATGTTCTATAGAAAGCCAGGATACAGACAATGGAGAACAGGATCTGGGACACAAGGGAGAGGTGGTCTAAAGAGCCAGTCTTCACTATGATAAGAAGAAAAGGGAAAAATAAGAAGTGGATAACAAACACCCCAGGCAGAAACATTAGAAGCAGAGAACTAAAGGTTTGCGGATTCTCAGTCTAGGCATTTCAGGAGGAAAACCAGACACAGCCCCAGGCCTGGAACAGAACATGGACCTGAGAAGCTGCCATTTCCTCCCCTTCTTCCTCCTGCTTTGTCTTCTCTGGGGATGTCATGTAGCAAACACACCTCTGCATCTTGAGAAAATACCTTCAAAGGCATCCACAGAGCTCTTTAACCTGCAACTACTTCACCTACAGAAGGACTTGAAAATCTGAAAAGACCCACTTCTCCTGTCCTGTCTCAGGAGAGATTCAGGAACAATCACCTCCTACCTGGAGACCAGCCTGTGAACTTATTTCTTGATTGTTCTCTCACCATAGAGAGCTCCTAACCCTCTGCTCACACAGATGAGGTGAGCTGACTGACTTCCCTGGTCCAAATCCAGCTAGACCAACCCTGCAGCCTCTCCTCAGACTGAAGCTGGTCCTCAGCTCTCACAGATGGACCAGGAGCCACGTCCTTAACCCAGGCCTCCCCTTAGAGTCCCCTGGAGCACTTCCTACACACCACACTGATGCTCCCAGAGGACCAAGAGAGAACTCTGTGGGGAAGGCACCAGGGAGGTCCTTTCCTAACACTGGTCACGTGACCCTGATGGGAAACAGATGGAAATCACTTGGCCAATCGTTCAGATTCTTTCTGAAACATTTCAGTGAATATGAACCCCTTGAGGTCAGGTCACCACTCTAAGAAGTTATGAATCTGCAGGTCTGAGGTGGGGCCATTAAATAACGTCTTTAGCAAGTTCTCTGTTCTGATGCTTCTTCCCCAAGACCCACACTCAGGAGCCCTGAGCTTGAGCCTTCTCACTCAGCACAGCTGAGACATTTCAGGAGGGGAGGGTTTAGGGTGGTAATTTCTGAGGGAGGTCAGGCTAGAACCAGGCAGAAAAAGCTCCAGTTCTTGGGGTTCAGGCCTTTCTAAGGGACCCTGGGTGAAGTGCTGTGAGCTCCGCAGGCTGAGCATGGATGGGTCCATTCAAACCAGAGGAGGAGGAATCTGGTGAGCTCTGAGGGTGTCACTGAAGGGGGGCCTGTGCAGTAGACCCTGGGGTTCAGGAAGACTGCTGATCTCAAGGAAGAGGGTCATCTAGTGGAGGTGCTCACAGGACTGGCTGGTGTGAGTTCAAGGACCTGCAGGCTGCCTGCTCCCCAGACAGACGCTGAGGCAGCAACAGCACGGAGCAGTCAGGGAAGCTCTCAACAGTACTCTGTATGATCCTTCTTATTAGAACCATCACAATGTCCCTGCAGTTACGAGAGGGTAACAGGCAGGAAGGCCAGGGGTCTCCAAATAGAGGAAATAGCCTGCAAGTGTCAGACATTTTTATCTCTCTTAAGTGTCAGGAGAAAACAAAGTAGCGATATTTTTTCCTTCCCTATACAGATTTAAAAGGTTTCTCTTAAAATTCTGTGTAGCCATGACACCTGGTTTCACCTGAAGTTAAGCAATGCCTTTTTCTTATGGAAATGTTTATCTTTGGCTATGCTAATGTACTATGCATTTACCCCAAACTCTGTCTTCAAGTAGGTTCCGCCTTTTGCTCAGAACCTACTTGATAAACCAGTATGTTATACTCTGATACTGTTCCTCTAATCTATGTAAATAACACTATTTGTATGGTGCTCTGCCCTTCTTCAGGATTCAAGTTAATCCTTTTATGGCCCAAGATGAACCATTTGGAGCCAAGATTATCCCAAAATACATCCTATGGGTGAGGGGCCTGGTGCCATTCTAAGTTTTGAGACATTCCTTTCTTTCATTAGCAGACTGCTGGTGACTATATAACATCCAGCTGAAGACTAGCAGGGGGGTACTATTTCTGCCCCCTTTTGATGCCTATGTCAGAAGCTTTCTCTATCTCCTTTATACTTTAATAAAACTTTATTACACAAAAGCTCTGAGCAATCAAGCCTCGTCTTTGGCCCTGGATTGAATTCTTCTCCTCCGGGGGCCAAGAATCCCGGCGTCCTAATTCAACAACAACTTTTCATCTTGGGGGCTCATCCCCGATCCTTCAGGACAAGGTAAGGATGCTTGGAGCTCTAGTTCTTTGTTCTCTTAGCGAATACGTTTTCTGCTGTGCTTTACTAACTCTACGGTGTGCTTGTGTGAATGAATGACATGCCCTGCGTGAAGCAAGTGAGGAGCCCTGCTTTGCGGTTCCACAGTGATCTATGGCTGATGGCAGAAACCTGTCGGGGGTTTCTACCGACCTGCCAAGGCCAAGAGGCACCCAATATCTCCTTTGGGAACCGACCAGAAATGGGCAAACTGTGTGGACCAAACTCTCCTTTCTCGGTCAAACCTTTCGGTCTCTTTGACCATTTCATAACTCCTTGGGAATTAGAAGTACTAACCTAATCTATTGGATCATACACTTTCAAGGGACTTGTGATCTATACTGTTACTGTGTACTGTGGCAAAGTTGGATTGGTAGTCAAGAAAGCGCCTAGCCTTGCTAGGAATCCAGAAGTTCAGAAACTAGATGGGGCTTTAGCCCCAGAAACATCTCGGAGGTTAAAGGTTACTCAGATTGGGACTGAGTGGGTTTTTTTCCTTTGGTAACACTGGCTCTTAGTGGACTAGAGGAGGCTCTTATACTGGTGTGGTGATGCTTGAAAAGAACATCCCAGCTTTATGTTCGTATCGGTCTTATTGTGGTCAGGAATATACTCAGGGTCGTGCACAGGCACTCAGGTGACGAATGTTTCCCCCAGCAGTCTTAGCTTGGGAGGCATTCCAGAAGGTTACTCTGATTGTACCCCAGGTGGCATCAGAGGCAAGCAAGGTTAAAGGTGAAGAGCTGGACGTCAGGTAGAGATGCTATCAGGTCTAACCCTGGTACATCCCCACTCCATCTTGGTGGTAGAACCAAGAGGGTCGAGGACAGTGCCTGCGTCGGTAAGGGATAGACTAAGTCCGACCAGGAAGGAAAAGCTTTTGGTGTAAAGTCTGTCTACACCCCCATCTAGAGCAGGGAGGGATGCATCCGGTAGAAAAATGGCGCTGTTCCCTTTTTTTCTCTCTTACAGATGGGAGCTAACAATTCCAGCCTCGCTCCTTTGAACTGTATCCTGGAAAACTGGAATAGATTCAATACCCAGGGCTTAAAGAAGACACACCTGGTCTTCCTATGCAATACTGCATGGCCACGGTATCCATCGGAGGATGGCAATCGGTGGCCAGTTGGAGGGTCTCTTAAGTATAATACTGTTTTACAATTAGACCGGTTCTATAAGGAACAAGGGAAGTGGGTAGAAGTAGCATATGTGTTGCCCTTTTTCTCTCTGCGAAATATGCCAGACTTATGTCCTAAAGATATAGATTTGGGAGTGAAACCTTCAGCTCCCTCCTGTCCTCCTACTTTGCAGAACAGCCAGAGAGACTGAGGAACAGCCACACAAGCTGTTGCCTCTTCATGAAACACCCACCAGGAGAAATAATCAATCTCTGAGAGTTAATAAGCCTTTTTCTTATCAAGAGATACAAAGAATCAAGGAGGACCCAGAAAAAATATATTAGAGCTTTTAAAGGTGTTACTCTGCTTTATGACCTTACTTGGAAGGATGTGATGTGTATCTTGGGACAAACGCTGACTCCCGACTCAAAGACTAGAGTTTTGGGAAAAGCGGTTGCTTATGGAGTTGAATGGCTTGGTAATGAATCAGTAGGTAAGAGAGAGGACAAGATAGAGGCCCTCCCTACTGGGAATCAGGCGGTCCCAACTATAGAACCAGACTGGGACTACAACTCAGCTAAAGGTGAAGGACCTAAGCTACTCCATTTTGTTAACAGAAAAACTCCATTTTGTAAGGATCCAGGAAAAGAGCCTTTGAAAATCCAAGAGCCTTTGGAAATCCCCTGACCTGACCTCACCCCACCACCCTCGAGCCAATCAGACCCCAGACCAAAATCTCCTGACTTAGTAGTCTACCTAGGTAATGGGAACCAATCAGAACCCGTGGCCAGCCCGGGAATGGGAACCAATCAGAACCCGGGGCCAGCCCAGGAAAATAAGAACCAATCAGAAACCAACACCTAACCCTTCCACAGAAGGTAACCAATTAGATGTCTCCCAACCCAGAAACTCCTGTTCTTCAAATTTCTCGCGCAAGAATACCCTATATAAGCAATGTAACCCAGAACTCGGGGCTCCTCCCTATAGTCGCTACATCGGTATCAGGTGGGAGCCCCAGCTCGAGCTTGGTAATAAAAACTCTCTTGCTTTTGCATCGGATATTGGCTCCCTGGTAGTCATTGGGAGATTTCGTGACTTGAGCATAACAAAGGAAGATGGGATGAGTCATTTTGTCAGATGTATTCTTGAAGGACTCAAGCAGGCGCATTCTAAGCCTTTAAACTATAGCAAATTGGCAGACATAGAACAGGAGGAGAAGGAAGCTCCTAGACAGACTAAGAGAAGCTCTTCGCAGATTCACTGAGATTGATCCCGAAAGTGAAGGAAAAGTGATCTTAAAAGATAGATTTATCACTCAGTCAGCTCCAGATATCCGCCATAAGCTACAAAAACGGGCATATGGACCAAATCAGTCTTTAGATACTCTGTTACAACTGGCTCAGATGGTCTATTACGGTAGGGAATATGAGGAAAAGAAAGAAAGGCAAAGACAGACAAAGGAAAAGGCGGAAGCCTTCGCAATGGCTATGAAAAACACTCTTAAGCAGCCAGAGAAAAATGCCCAGAGGGACCCCAGTGAAAAGGGATGGGCTTGCTATTACTGTGGAAAGGAGGGGCACCTCAAGTGGGATTGCCCTCAGGCATCTAACCGTCCCCAGCTCCATGTCCGGTCTGCAAAGGACCACACTGGAAGAGAGACTGCCCTCAGAGGCGTAGGTCTCCGGGGTCGGACTCTCAAGACAATCAGGACTGAAGGTGCCCGGGGGTCCCTACACAAGCTCCCGTCCTAATTACACCTGAGGAACCCTGGGTATTAATAATTGTGGGGGGCCAACCCGTCGATTTCCTTTTAGATACTGGGCAACTTACTCTGTGCTTACTGAAGCCCCTGGCCCACTTTCTTCCTGATCTGCTTCCGTAATGGTACTGTCTGGACGAGCCAAAAGGTATTATTTCAGTTATTCTTTATCTTACAACTGAGATTCTGTGCTATTTTCACACGAGTTTCTGATCGTGCCAGAATCTCCCTCAATCCTTTTGGGGAGGGATATACTGAACAAGGTCCATGCCTCTGTTTTCATAAATATGGAGCCCTCCCTTTCTCTTCCTCTAGTTGAACAAAATGTAAATCCTAGAGTATGGGCTGATGGAAAATCTGTGGGTTGAGCACAAAATGCTATTCCTGCAGTTGTCAAGCTCAAAGAGCGACACTTATTTCCACATAAGAGGCAGTATCCACTGAAACCTGAGGTTAAGGAAGGGTTAAAACCCATCATTGAAAATTTAAAGGAACAGGGACTATTAATTCCCTGTAACAGTCCTTGCAACACTCCTATTTTGTGTATAAAGAAATCAAATGGTAAATGGAGACTAGTTCAACATTTACCTATAATAAATGAGGCTGTAGTTCCTTTACACCTCATGGTGCCTAATCCTTATACTCTATTGTCTGAAATTCCTGAACGAGCCAAATATTTCTCAGTAATTGATTTAAAAGATGCCTTCTATTCAATGCCTTTGGTAGAGGAAAGTCAATTTTTATTTGCCTTTGAAGACCCTACATAGCCAGCTTCTCAGTTAACCTGGACAGTTTTGCCCCTGGGATTTCGTGACAGTCCTCACTTATTTGGACAAAGTTTGTCACAGGATCTACTTAATAGCTCTGAAGCAGTGGTGTTACAATATGTAGATGATATTTTGCTCTGTGCTGAGACAGAGAAAGCTTGTTTGGGAGCCTCAGAAGATTTCTTAAACTTTCTGGCAGGCTGTGGTTACAAGGCATCAAGAGAAAAGGCTCAGCTTTGTCAACAATCTGTTAGATATCTCGGCCTAATCATATCAGAAGGGACTAGGGCCATAGGCCTTGAGAGAATTAAGCCTATACTAAATCATTCCCTACCTATGACTTTAAGACAACTGAGAGGATTTTTCGGAATCACAGGTTATTGTCGAATTTGGATTCTGGGTTATGGGGAACTTGCCCGGCCTTTATATAAACTTATAGCTGAAACTCAACAGGTCCAAACTGACAAACTGGTTTGGTCACCAGAAACTCAAAAGGCTTTTAAGGTTCTTCAAACTGCTCTCCTGCAAGCTCCAGCTCTGAGCTTGCCCACAGGGTCAGAATTTAATTTCTTTATCACCGAAAGGAAAGGTATAGCCTTAGGAGTTTTGACACAACCCCGAGGGCCTTACCAGCAACCTATTGCTTTTCTAAGCAGAGAATTAGATGTAATTTCATGTGGGTGGCCCCACTGCCTAAGAGTGATTGGGGCAACGGCTTTATTAGCATCTGAAGCTTTAAAAATAATTAATGGACGAAACCTTGCTATACGGACTTCTCATGATGTGAGTGGAATCTTAAATTCTAAGGTTAATATTTGGATGACAGACAGCAGGCTTCTTAAATATCAGTCATTGTTAGAAGAACCAGTAACTAAGCTTAAAGTTTGTGGAAATTTAAATCCTCCCACTTTCCTTCCTGAGAAGGAAAATGAAACACCTGATCATGATTGTTCTCAATTCCTAACTTTAAACTATGCAGCTCGGGAAGATCTAATGGATACCCCATGAGACAATCCTGACATGGAAATATTTACAGATGGCAGTTCTTTTGTCCGGGATGGAAAGCGTAAAGCAGGTAATGCTCTGGTGACTGCTTAACAGGTTTTGGAAGCAAAATATCTCCCCCAGGGAACCAGTGCTCAGTTAGCGGAGCTTGTGGCTCTGACCCAAGCTCTAGAGTTAAGCAAAGGGCAGCGGGTAAATATCTACACGGATTCTAAATATGCTTATTTGACTTTACATGCTCATGCTGCAATATGGAAAGAAAGACAGTTTAAAACAGCAACAGGAGAACCTATTAAGCATTTCAGAGGGATCGAGAGACCTTTATATGGTATATATTGTCCTAAAGAAGTAGCTGTTATGCATTGCAAAGGGCACACAGCAGGGATGGGAGTAAAGTAGCCGAAGGTAATCAGCTGGCTGACTGTCAAGCCAGAAAAGCGGCACTTTAGGAAACTCCTTCACTGCAGATGCCTTTGATCTGGACAGGTCCTGTCGAACAGGAAAAACCACAATATACGAGGAAGAATTAGAAAGATATGAAAAAAGAGGAGCACAGATTACTGATAAAGGATGGTTACAGTCTGAGGATGGATGATTAATAATTCCTGAAAATGCTCAATGGAAAATTCTTAAGGGTTTACACCAGAGTTTTCATTTGGGTGCAGAGAGTACTTACCAAATGGCTTCTCATTTGTTTGAAGGTAAAAATGTAATGAAAACTTTAAAGAACATTATCAAAAGGTGTGAGGTTTGTCAGAAAAATAACCCAAAGACTGAAAAGCTAGCAAAATCTGGATTACAAAGAAGTGGAAAGTATCCTGGAGAGGACTGGGAAATTGATTTTACTCATATGCCAAAAGCTAATGGATATTCTTGCTTACAAGTTTGGGTAGATACTTTTACTGGATGGATTGAGGCTTTTCCCTGTCGTAGTGAACAGGCTAAGGAGGTTATAAAGATTTTAATCCATGAAATTATCCCCCGGTTTGGGTTGCCAGGAAGCCTTCAGAGTGACAATGGCTCCACCTTTAAAGCTGCTGTACCTCAGGGGGTATCTAAAGCTCTAGGAATAGAACATCACTTACACTATTCCTGGAGACCCCAATCCTCAGGAAAGGTTGAAAAAGCTAATGATATTATCAAAAGACATCTGTGCAAATTAAGGCAAGAGACGCAGGACAATGGATTAAAGTCCTACCCATAGCTTTAATGAGCACTCGAACTGTCCCCAGAAAGGAGGGACTGTCCCCCTTTGAATGTATTTATGGAAGCCTTTCTTACGCACAGACATTGTTATAGACCCTGAAGCCTTGGAATTAACTAGTTATGTAACTCAGCTCTCAGCTTTTCAACAGGCATTAACAGATGTCCGGGAGACAACTCCTGACCCCGCCTCTGAGTCAAGCAAGCCTCTATTTGAGCCAGGAACTGAGGTCCTCATAAAAACTTTGGCATCTGGGGGCCCATCCCTCGAGCCCCTTTGGGAAGGCCCTTACCAGATTATTCTTTCTTCTCCCACAGCTGTCAAAGTACCAGGGATTGATTCGTAGGTACATCACACTCGAGTTAAGAGGTGGCACCCTGACCAAAACTAAGTGACATCTTTTTATGTCTTTACTTTCTATTCTCTGACTTTGTACTTTTTAGATGGGCCTAATAACCTATGCGAGCTTACTTCTGCTCACTCCAAATATCCTGAGTCTGCCGCTTGATCCTCAAGACAATGCCTTCCTGTCCTGGGCTCACTCCTACGCTGCATTCCACAACTGGTCTAACTGCTGGGTCTGCAGAGTGCTCCCCTCTTCATCATGAAAGGTTTTGTGGTGGACATCTCCACTTCAGGAAAAAGACTTTCTCCAAACCTCCGAATACCTTCGACAACAATCATATGTGATGCCTCTTCTTCATCTGATGACATCTACAACCCTAAAATGGACTGGTGCAACACTTTGTACTTTAACTATGGACATAACATGACTTTTAATTTTGATTATACATTGCCTCGGTTTAATGTCTACTTTGCTACACATAAGGCAAATAGGTCTGGATCTAATGGTTTTTTACCTGACGTTTATCAAATATGGGATGAGGTTATATGGCTAACTCCTGAAAAAGGACGTCTAGTATCTACTGCCCCTATATGCTGGGAACAAACAGAGCCATCCCCAAAAGTCAGCCAACAACTTAATTACAATGATTGGAAACAATTGGGATTTTTTGCTCAGCATGTATGCAATGTAATCATTTCCGTGTTTTCCAACCCCAATTCAAGTCCTCCCTTTGTCTGGCCAGGCACTAATTGGTGCCGGGAGCCAGTGTGAGGAATTCCACCCGTGACAAGGCCATGCGGCAGAGCTCTGATGGCAAGGCTAATCAGACCTCAGGTTTTCCCCCTGGAATTTCCTGAGCATCCACCCCCCCAAAAAATAAGAATCTGCCTGCTTTGCCACTCTTCTGACATTCTCTGGAAAAAAGTCAATTCAGGGCTTTAGTCTTCTGCATTTGAAAGAGTGTTTCAATCCAAAAACCCCTCTAATGGCTTTTTAGCCTGCCTGCAGACTCCTACAGCTGTGCATGCGATGGTTTGAGGCCTCCTGACCACAGGAGGCACAGGAAGCTTAAAACATCCTAGGAATGTAGGGGCTTCGAAGAGTCAAAATCATTAGAATAGGACCGATTAAAGGTTTCATTTGTTGAACCAATATTTGCTGCCAAATTTTCCTATCCATTATTTTTAGATATAGTTGGTATATAGAAAAACAAGTAGTAACCTGGTATTAGCAACATTAGATCTTTGAGTTAAGTACCTTCTTTGTTATAACCCCATTGCACCTTTGTTCTACAGAGATGTAACTTTAACGCTTTAAGGAGATGCAGATTAAAGAAAAACACTTCAGAGGTAACGAAATTAACATTCATTAAGGAAGAGAGCCAAAAAGTGTTAACAAGCCTCTTGGCCAGAAGATAATGTAAATCACCTGAGACCTTTTGTATACAAAAAGATATACAGAAAGAGTCTGGGCTGCTAACGCTACATAATTTTGTATTACCCATTGATCTTTATGTATAATCAAAAGTATAAAAGGCCTTGAAGGACAATAGAAGGAGAGCAAGTCGCTGGACTGGTTTCCCCCGTGTCTCCTCTTTAATTTCAGGCTGAATTCCCATCTGGGACGTGGAGGCTCACTATGTCTACTTACTTGTCCCAGCTTTTAAGATCCATAAGAGAAAGATCCCAAGGCGGGGCACTCTCCAATATTCATACGGGTGCCGGCGGCCTAATGTAGATGGTGCAAGCTCCTTGTCTGGAACTTTATTGGTTTTCCACGTAACCCAAGTTAATCAGCCTCTTCTCTCCACTTAATCTTCCTACTACACTATTTCTTCCTCATCTAATCTTATATTAACAAATAAATAAGTTTTCCTCGCTGACTCCGTCCACCCTTCGAATTCCCTGGATATACCGGGGCTGGACCCCAGCAAATTCGGACTGGATATCTCAGTCAGCTGGCTTGCTACAAACAGGACCTATTGGATATGTGGCTCTTACCTATGGGCATGGCTTCCCCTTGGTTGGATAGAGAGATGCACCCTGGGTCTAGCCTTTACTCATGGCTTTGTATTTTCAGAGCTTCCAGAAAAGTTTGCTAATTTACCCCACCTGAAAACTCAGTGGGCAAGGTCTGTACTTCACTGGTATGATTATTTGGCTGCAGTCTTTGTTCCCTCTTTGGGGACTACAGATGTTATGCTACGAGTGGATCTTAGACTAATTTTACTCAACAGCCATTACAAGATTCTCAAAAAGCTATTTCAGCTCTTAATGCGGAACAAGCAAAAATTAGGTGGTTTTACAAAACAGATTAGGTTTAGATATTCTGACAGCTGCGCAAGGAGGCACTTGTGCCATTATTCATACCCAATGCTGTACATATAAACCTGATATGAGCACTAATGTTATTCATTTTATTAAACACATGAACAAGATGATTGAGGCTATGGATATTCCTGAAGCCTCAACTGCCTCATTTTGGGAGATGTTAACTAATGCCCCATGGTGGAAAACTATCTTTCTTACAATAATTGTGATTGCTTTGTTTTTGCTGTTTGCTCCCTGCATCTGTAACTGTGTAACTGGATTTGTTTCTAGTTGCATGAAAGCTTTTAAGTTACAAACAGCTGTGTTAGGGGAAGCACACTGATTGAAACCACCCATCCTGGCCAGGCACCATAGTAACTATCTGCATGAGCTGTTTTATGACAGGAGATCCTGATAAGGAATAAGGAACTAATGAACCACCACCAGCCTGAAGAGTTCGGGAAAGGTCCAAAGGAGACACGGAGCGTCTGTCCACTTCCCAGAATCTCTCTGGCTAGCATCCATCTTGGCTGAGCAATGCGTGCGCCACCAGGAAAGACTCCGAATTAGAATGACTGGCCAAAGACCACCCGGAAAGTAATCTCATCACAATAAAACCTGAGACTGTGACCCACGCGGCAGAGCGGTTCTCCTGGGTTCCCTTACCCTACTGCTCTCCACCCGGGTGCCCTTTCCCAATAAAATCTTTTGCTTTATCAGCACGTGTCTCCTCAGACAATTCATTTTCGAGTGATAGACAAGAGCTCGGTTTCGGACCCTAGAAGGGGTACCCCTTCCTGCAATAGTTGCTCAAACTCCTGCTACTGCTGCAGCTTCTTCCAACTACTATTTGGGGGCCCTGGATCAGACATCTTCAGTTTGAGGGTTAGGAAAATATGCTGCCTCACCAATTTAAGGACAATGTCCCTTGTCAGCTCAGAAGCAGTTATGGAATGAGCACGATGCCCCTTTTCCCTAGGCAACATAATTCTTCTAAAAGAAAAGGGGGGACGGAGAGGGTAACAGGCAGGAAGGCCAGGGGTCTCCAAATGGAGGAAATAGGCTGCAAGTGTCAGACATTTTTATCTCTCTTAAGGGGCAGGAGGAAACAAACTAGTGATATTTTTTTCCTTCTCTATACAAATTTAAAAGGAGGTTTCTCTTAACATACTTGTTGCCATAATGATACCCGGTTTCACCTGAAGTTAACTATTCTCAAACCTTGAGTTAACCAATGCATTTTTCTTATGGAAATGTTTGTCTTAAGCTACGTGAATGGACTATATGCACTTACCCCAGACTCCGTCCTCAGGTGGGTTCCACCTAATGGCTCAGAACCTACTTCACAAACCAGTATGTTATACTTAGATATTGTTTCCCCTAATCTATGTAAACAAAACTATTTGTATGGTAATCTGCCCTTCTACAAGATTCAGGTTAATCATTTTATGGCCTGGGACGAATCATCTGGTGCCAAGACATCCCGAAATGCATTCTATGGATGAGGGCCCTGGTGCCATTCTGAGTTTTAAAACCTTCCTTTTCTTCATTAACAGACTGCTAGTGACTATAATGGCACCCCGCTCCAGTACTCTTGCCTGGAAAATCCCATGGATGGCGGAGCCTTGTAGGCTGCAATCCATGGGGTCGCTAAGAGTCTAAGAGTCAGACAAGACTGAGCAACTTCACTTTCACTTTTCACTTTCATGCACTGGAGAAGGAAATGGCAACCCACGCCAGTATTCTTGCCTGGAGAATCCCAGGGACAGAGGAGTCTGTTGGGCTGCCATCTACGGGGTCGCACAGAGTCAGACACGACTTAGCAGCAGAAGCAGCGCCGCCCCGCCCCGCCCCGACACATTCTGAACCCTCTTCCACCTCCCTCCTCACCAGATCTCTCTGGGTTGTTCCAGAGCACTGGCTTTGGGTGCCCTGCTTCCTGCATTGAACTTGCACTGATCATTCTGTTTTACATATGGTAATTTACATGTTTCAGTGCTATTCTCTCAAATCATCCCACCCTCACCTTCTCCCACTGAGTCCAAAAGTCTGTTCTTTACATCTGTGTCTCCCTTTGTTGCCCTGCATGTAGGATCACTGGTACCATCTTTCTACATTCCATTTACATGCATTGATATGCAGTATTTGTCTTTCTCTTTCTGACTTATTTCACTCTGTATGATAGGCTCTAGATTCATTGACCTCATTAGAACTGATAAACGAGGTGACACTTTTGCTAAGTATGGCACAAAATAGTCTAAGATGATTTACTACTTACCAAGGAAAATTTCAAATGTATGAGATGAAGGGAGAAAGCACTCAGGCAAGGAATGAATCTGAAAAAAATTTTGAAAAAAAAAAAACCTGAGAATTATTTTTAATCTAAAAATCTGGTGTCAAAGTTTAAAAAAATGATAAGACTAGAATACTGGAAACAAAAAAAGCTTATTTCTGAAGTTGAAAATGAGTACAGAAACTGAATGAATTAAGACCTATTCCAAGCTACAAAAAGCACCATACATAAAGAAAGGAGAAAATGTGAATCCGTTTTTTTAAAAAAATTGTTCCTTTAAAAATGCTACCCAATAATGATACAGTGGATAAGAATCTGCCTGACAATGCAGGGGACATGGATTCTATCCTTGGTTCATGAAGATCCCACAAATACAAGCAACTAAGCCTGTACACAACTACTGAGCCTGTGCTTTAGAACCTGGGAGCCACAACTCCTGAGCCAAAATTTTTGGCACAGCACAGCCAAAAAATTCATCCAAAAAAAATAAAAGCTACCACAGAGTGACACTCTAGAGTCAGTCATTTCTTGCCCCAGGTCTCTTCTTCCCTGACCTCTATCTTATGATAGGACAAGGGAAGGGGGTCACTCACAACTCAGTTTATCAAGCCACTGCCTGAGGCTCAACAGGGTTTGTAAATGAAAGTCATCTTCTGCCACAAGTAATAAAAAAAGACACAAGCCTGATAGACAGGAATTTTGAAATTCTCATCCTCCTCTGTACAACCAAAAAAATCATCTGTATCCAAACAACTGGCCACACCTGCATCGAGCTTACCCCTCTGTTCACCTATCTCCCTATTTCATCTGGGTCTTGGTGTCTCTTTTTCTCCCTCTCTGCTCTCCTGCTGTTCGTGTCCTATTTCCTCCCTCACACGTGTCCTGTCCCAGGCTGCTGCAATTCGTTCCCCCTTGAAATGCTCTCTCTCTCCAACCTTCCTGAGTCTTTCAAAAATCCATACCTACGTCTGCCTCTTTCTTCCCCCATTTCGGCTCCCTCTCTGCGCTCCAGATTATTCCCCTTCTCTCGCTGTGACTCTCCTTTCCTCCCCACTCTCTGGCAGGCCATGTGGCTATGCTTCCTTCCAGCCCTTTCTTCCTCTGCTCCTTACCTTTCTCTGCCAGCACCAGAAAACCGGCCACCTCAGATTTAGACTTGAACCCTTGTGGTGGGACTCAAACCAGGTGAAAACACAGCTGGGGACTCAAACCCGGCTGAAACCCAGTTAGGGACTCTCCACCTCTGACGTCCCTCATTGCCCTTCGCCTCCCCGCTCCCATCACTAAGACAGGGCAGTTCTCCCTATGCTGTTTCCCAGTCCCTGGAGATCAGGCTTTCTAATTATTAATACTTCTCTATTTTACTCACTTGGCTATTTTCAAGGGTTAACCTCTTTGACTTGACTATCCCTTTGCAAATCCCTCAGCCATTCTCAGTTTTCCCATTGGTTCTCCCTGATGCTTTTCTCCTCAGTTTCAGTTATTTCTCTCAGTCCTTCTGACTCTGCTTCTCCTGATCCTCCAGCCTCCTGAATTTCGGAAGAGCACCTTTTCCGACTGAGCTGAACTGGGCATGCAACAGCACTGACTGTCACGTGCCTGGCCCAGGTCACCTACCCTATCCGGGGTGAGGGGACGGGCTGACAGGAAAGGCGGCTGCTGCGGGGCAGAAGGACCGGCCTCAGGAGACGCGAGGACAGAGGACCTGGGAGGGAAGGGGCTCAGGAGCGGGGCGGCCTCTCCGGAATCCCAGGACGGGGGAGAGGGCGCGCGGCCTATCAGGGCTCTGCCTCCAGCGATCGAGAAGGCGACGCGGCAGGCGCGACTGCAACTCGCGAAAGAGGGCTTTACTTGGAGAGGCAGAGGTAAACAAGGGTTTTAAGCAGGAAAATGTCGCCAGAGGCGGTGTCTACGCAAACCGAGGGCCGAAACCACCTCAGCAACACTTAAAACCCAAACGAAAAGATAACTGTGCCGTAACGGCAGCAGCAGCGTTTCTTCGGGGCCGAGCACCTGGTGCCAGGGTTTTCAGGTCGCTGGCAATTCCCACACCATGAGGACGAGTGAGCGGGGGCGGAGGTGGGGATTGGAGGGGTGGCGAGCTCTGCAAACTTACTCTTGAAGGAAGCTTAGGCGCCGCTCTGGGACCTCGGCTCCGCGCTCTCCAACTTCCGGCTCCGTGTAAAAGGGCTGTTGGTATTAGAGCCGGGGATTCCGATCAGGGGCGGGGCGAGCGCACGCTGTGCCCAGAGTTCGTGGGAGGGGCGGGGCGCGGAGGGGGGCGGGGCCTGTTACCTTGACAGCATTAAGTTAATGTCTGTAACACTGCTCAGGTAAAAGCTTCAAGTTATGTCGGAAGCCAAGATACTTCCTCTTAAGACTAAAAGGGCTTATTCTCAATAAAAAGCTGTTTTTCACAGCATGTTGTGCTCAGATCCTGATAGTGAGGCTGAAGCAATTCAGGGATCTGGGAACTTGGGCAGTTTTAGGAAACAAGAATGGGACTAGTCTCTATATTATAAATACAAAACTCTGCCTGGGTAGAAATCAGCTATTCCCTACTCACACCCTACAAAACAGCAAACTTAGCATAGTGCTGAGTTCAACAAACTCAGGGTCAGTACGTGGGTGTCTGAGATGGAGGACTTAAGGGATGTGATCATTTGGGTCACTAACCACAGACTTTTAAGAGCAAGACACTTTAAATGATTATAAACTGCGTTATTATTTCTTTTATCCAACGTGTTTTAATTATTTCCCCTTTCTAAACCCAACTCTTTAAACAGTGACATAAAGGGGGTTGTATAAGCAACTCTTACAATGACAAATATCATTGTGTAAGTTTAAGCTACAGAGAAAAAATTAACTGATATGTATACTGTGAAACGATTATCACAATAAGTTTGCCTACCATTCACAATTTCGTATAGATAACCTAAAAGTGATTCTTGACAGTAGATTCACCAATGATTTATCAGATAGACACCAAAAGCTCACGCCAACAAAATAAAAAGAGTTAAATTGCACACATCCTAATTACCAAATACTGTGCAGTAATCCATCCTCAGCAGTGAAAAAACAATGTACACTATAATACCAAAAAGTTGCCAAGCATATATTCAATAATAGTTTAAATCATCAAGAATACATAAAATAGTTTAAATCATCAAGAAGACATAAAGAAAACAGTTTAAATAGTTTAAATCATCAAGAATACATAAAGAACTCTAAAAAGTACTGATCATCAATTCCACCACAGGGGTGGGGGAGCTTTCTTAACCAACCATCCCACATACAGCAAACAAAATACAAACAGTAACATAAAATAGAAACTTAAAGACAAATATAAAAGACAATCATTTATAATGCATACAAATATTAATAAAAGGAAAGTAGCTATGCCTTGGAAAAAAACAAATGATGGTTTATCACTGAAGTTATCACGCCACTACATAAGCTCTGTCATTAAGTTGCTACAAAATTAAGTGTGGAGGCAGAATGATCAATAGCACCCAGGTGACAAGCATGCAGCATCAGCAAACTTTACTCAACAGCCTCACAAATATAAGGGTGTGAACCTGGACAGTACCATTGTCAGGAGAATTTCCTGAGGCTCAAAGGGAATGGTGATAGTACATGTGAACAACTCTATCACAGTGCCCTTCACGCAGGCTTCTCTGACATCACTCAAAGCCAGAAAAACATGTACAGGTCAAGGTCTCAGATACTTTCTCATATCACAGAACACACTGACTACTGTACTAAGTAGCTTCAAGTGGTAATTCTGTATGCAGCAGGAAAATATTACAACCAATAGGGGAAAGTATTCTCCTTTAAAAATTTTCTCTTATCCAGTAAACCCACACCACAGAGAGTCCATGAGGAGCTGCCGCGTAAACACAGGCGGATTACCACAGCAGAGAAACTGGACGACTTCAGACCCTAGAGCCACATACTTCAAAATCAAATTTAAAAGCAAAAATATAAAATCTAAGGAGAAGGCGGCACTAAGCCGATGTTGTAAAGAGCAATATTCCATAGGAACTTGGAATGTCGGTTCCATGAATCAAGGCAAATTGGAAGTGGCCAAACAAGAGATGGCAAGCGTGAACGTTGACATTCTAGGAATCAGTGAACTACAATGAACTGGAATGGGTGAATTTAATTCAGATGACCATTGTATCTACTACTGAGGGCAGGAATACCTCAGAAGAAATGGAGTAGCCATCATGGTCAACAAAAGAGTCCGAAATGCAGTACCTGGATGCAATCTCAAAAATGACAGAATGATCTCTGTTCGTCTCCAAGGCAAACCATTCAATATCACAGTGATCCAAGTTGATGCCCCAACCAGTAATGCTGAAGAAGCTGAAGTTGAACGGTTTTATGAACACTTACAAGACCTTTTAGAACTAACACCCAAAAAAGATGTCCTTTTCATTACAGGGGACTGGAATGTAAAAGTAGGAAGTTAAGAAACACCTGGAGTAACAGGCAAATTTGGCCGTGGAATGCGGAATGAAGCAGGGCAAAGACTAATAGAGTTTTTCCAAGAAAATGCACTGGTCATAGCAAACACCCTCTTCCAACAACACAAGAGAAGACTCTCTGCACATGGACATCACCAGATGGTCAACACTGAAATCAGATTGATTATATTCCATGCAGACAAAGATAGACAAGCTTATACAGTCAACAAAAACAAGACCAGGAGCTGACTGTGGCTCAGATCATGAACTCCTTATTGCCAAATTCACACTGAAATTGAAGAAAGTAGGGAAAGCCGCGAGACTATTCAGGTATGACCTAAATCAAATCCCTTATGGTTATACAGTGGAAGTGAGAAATAGATTTAAGGGCCTAGATCTGATAGAGAGAGTGCCTGATGAACTATGGAATGAGGTTCATGACACTGTACAGGAGACAGGGATCAAGACCATCCCCACGGAAAAGAAATGCAAAAAAGCAAAATGGCTGTCTGAGGAGGCCTTACAAATAGCTGTGAAAAGAAGAGAGGCGAAAAGCAAAGGAGAAAACGAAAGATATAAGCATCTGAATGCAGAGTTTCAAAGAATAGCAAGAAGAGATAAGAAAGCTTTCTCCAGCAATCAATGCAAAGAAATAGAGGAAAAAAATAGATTGGGAAAGAGTAGAGATTTCTTCAAGAACATACAGATACAAGGGAACATTTCATGCAAAGATGGGTTCAATAAAGGACAGAAATGGTATGGACATAACAGAAGCAGAAGATATTAAGAAGAGGTGGCAAGAATACACGGAAGAAGTGTACAAAAAAGATCTTCATGACCCAGATAATCATGATGATGTGATCACTAATCTAGAGCCAGACATCTTGGAATGTGAAGTCAAGTGGGCCTTGGAAAGCATCACTACGAACAAAGCTAGTGAAGGTGATGGAATTCCAATTGAGCTGTTTCAAATCCTGAAAGATGATGCTGTGAAAGTGCTGCAGTCCATGTGCAGCAAATTCTGGAAAACTCAGCAGTGGCCACAGGACTGAAAAAGGTCAGTTTTCATTCCAATTCCAAAGAAAGGCAATGCCAAAGAATGCTCAAACTACCGCACAATTGCACGCATATCACATGCTAGCAAAGTAATGCTGAAAATTTTCCAAGCCAGGCCTCAGGAATATGTGAACTGGGAACTCCCTGATGTTCAAGCCGGTTTTAGAAAAGGGAGAGGAACCAGAGATCAAATTGCCAACATCCACTGGTTCAGGGAAAAAGGAAGAGACTTCCAGAAAAACATCTATTTCTGCTTTATTGACTATGCCAAAGCCTTTGACTGTGTGAATCACAATAAGCTGTGGAAAATTCTGAAAGAGATGGGAATACCAGACCACCTGACCTGCCTCTTGAGAAATCTGTATGCAGGTCAGGAAGCAACAGTTAGAACTAGACATGGAAAAACAGACTGGTTCCAAATATGAAAAAGGAGTACATCAAGGCTGTATATTGTCACCCTGTTCATTCAACTTAAATGCTAGTACATCATAAGAAATGCTGGACTGGAAGAAACACAAGCTGGAATCAAGATTGCCGGGAGAAATATCAATAACCTCAGATATGCAGAGGACACCAACCTTATGGCAGAAAGTGAAGAGGAGCTAAAAAGCCTCTTGATGAAAATAAAAGAGTAGAGCGAAAAATTGGCCTAAAGCTCAACATTCAGAAAACGAAGACCATGGCTTCCAGTCCCATCACTTCATGGGAAATAGATGGGGAAACAGTGTCACACTTTATTTTTGGGGGCTCCAAACACTGCTGATGGTGACTGCAGCCATGCAATTAAAAGACACTTACTCCTTGGAAGAAAAGTTATGACCAACCTAGATAGTATATTCAAAAGCAGAGGAATTACTTTGCCAACTAAGGTCCGTCTAGTCAAGGCTGTGGTTTTTCCTGTGGTCACATATGGATGTGAGAGTTGGACTGTGAAGAAGGCTGAGCACCGAAGAATTGATGCTTTTGAACCGTGGTGTTGGAGAAGACTCTTGAGAGTCCCTTGGACTGCAAGGAGCTCCAACCAGTCCATTCTGAAGGAGGTCAACTCTGGAATTTCTTTGGAAGGAATGATGCTAAAGCTGAAACTTTGTCCACCTCATGCGAAGAGCTGACTCATTGGAAAAGACTTTGATGCTGGGAGGGAATGGGGGCAGGAGAAGGGGATGATCGAGGATGAGATGGCTGGATGGCATCACGGACTCAATGGACGTGAGTCTGAGTGAGCTCCAGGAGATGGTGATGAACAGGGAGGCCTGGCGTGCTGCAATTCCTGGGGTCGCAAAGAGTCAGACACCACTTAGCCATTGAACTGAACTGAACTGAAGGAGAAGGAAAGTCAGGAAGAGTCTACACTCCCAGACTAGATAGACCAGTACAAGAGTGGAAAACTATGAGATGTGGGGGTCTCATATTCTAAGACCTTGAGATGGGACTATTTGGTCCACCCAGAGATGCCAAGCTAAGAGCCTGAAATATTCCCTTTGTTGGACTGCTGTCCTTACAGTTTTCCTAAGTAACAGGCACAGAAGATCCAATCCACCAGCTTGTTCCACACATCGTGACATCTATGTCAGCAAAAGGAGAACAGCAGAAATGGATGAGTGATCTCAAGAGGCAGACAGGGTACTTTCTCATTTTCAGATTCTATCTTCCAAATATGACAACTGCGATGAAAGCAGCACCGGATCAGGCGTTAGACGCTTGGGGCATCAACTCTGATCTATATGGACTAAGAATTGAATAGCCAATACATCCAAGCCCACAAAGAGAGAAGGGGGGCAAGGTAGCCCACCTCATGCTCCTCACACTCAAGAAGAATCAGCTCACAGCAGGGAGATGGCGAGTGTTGTGGATACAAACCGTGCCTTTGTGTCTGATGGAGCTGCAGCACCACTGGCGGGTGAAAGAACACATGATACATGTTGAAGGACAGGCTGAGGACTCGGGGAAAGGTTAAGCTTCCTCTGGGACTTTAATAAACAAATTTCTCTTTGGCCAAAGAACGGAGAGAGTCAATTCCTAGGTAGGCTGAGAAGTCCGGGGTACCCGAGGAGAAAGGGGTCTGGGGCTCTGGAGGAGGAGAAAGGGGTCTGGGGCTCTGGAGGAGGATAGAAAGCGGTCTGGAATTATCAAGGAGGAGAAAAGGACAAACTTTTTTTCTTTAAGCCCAGAGCTGATGATTACACAACAAAACAACTCCACTTAAACTCTGTACTAAGCAGAGACATTACTTTGCCAACAAGGTCCGTCTAGTCAAGGCTATGGTTTTTCCAGTGATCATGTATGTGAAGAAGGCTAGGCACTGAAGAATTGATGCTTTTGAACTGTGGTGTTGGAGAAGACTCTTGAGAGTCCCTTGGACTGCAAGGAGATCCAACCAGTCCATTCTAAAGGAGATCAGTCCTGGGTGTTCGTTGAAAGGAACGATGCTAAAGCTGAAACTCCAATACTTTGGCCACCTCATGTGAAGAGCTGTCTCATTGGAAAAGACTCTGATGCTGGGAGGGATTGGGGGCAGGAGGAGAAGGGGACAACAGAGGATGAGATGGCTGGATGGTATCACCAATTCGATGGACATGAATTTGAGTGTTGAGTGAAGTCCGGGAGTTGGTGATGGACAGGGAAGCCTCTTGTCTGCAATTCATGGCGTTGCAAAGAGTTGGACACGACTGAGCGACTGCACTGAACTGAAGATAATATAACAACAATGTTTTCTGCTTGAAGACAGGTTTCTCCTTCTTGAGAACCTTCTGGTTAATCCTGTCATCTTAAAATGTAAATTCTGGGCATGGGTCTGGTAAGACCTTTACGACCTTGAGACATTCTTTTGACTTACTGAAACAACTAACTGAGAAAGTATACAGTACCTTGCTAAGACTAGCGAGGGGGGGCATTCTCCATCCCCCTTCTGATGTCTATGTCAGAAGCTTCCTCTGTCCCATTTCATACTTTAATAAAACTCTGCTACACAAAAGCTCTTGAGTGATCAAGCCTGGTCCCTGGTCCCAAAACTATATCTTCTTTTTCAGAAATCATGACTCGGACATTGTTCACCATAAGCTCTCATCTCTATGTACCATTACAAGAGGTTTCCAATCACTATTAATGTTGTGCTTTCCTCTCTGCCCTGAGATCTCATCTCTGTTCACACTTTTGATACATTCCCGTCCATTTTGGGGTTTTGTTTTGTTTTCAAAACAAGTATCTCAAACTAAAATATATGCTGTATGGAAAGAGCACACCTAACATTGTTCTCAGTGGTGAAAGACTGAAAACTTTTCTTCTGAGATCGAGAAGAAGGAAAGGATGTGCACTCTGCATCACTGTTCAACAAAGGACTGAAACCCCTAACCAGAGCAATTAGACAAGAAAAAGAAATCACAGCTTCCCAAAGTGAAAAATTAGAAAGCTACCTTCTTCCCTATAGGACAAGGTCTTTTGTGTATAAACTGTACATTCCACACAGACACAAAAAACCTCCTGCCACATCAAATAGCAATTTTAGCAAACTTGCAAGATACAAAAGTCAATGTGCAAATCAGCTGCATTTCTATACACAGTGAACAATGTTAAAAGAAAATCACATAACAATTTTATTTACTATTATATTAAAAATGGATGAAATATTTAGGAATAATTCACCAAGGAGGTGAAACATATACACTGAAAACTACTTAACCATTTCTAAAAGAAATCCAAAATAAACAAATAAATCTAGTAGTCATGGACTGGAAATCTCAGTACTCTGTATTTCCAAGTTACTCAAAGTGTTCCACAGATTTAATGAATTCATTATGACACGTACAATAGAAATGTTTGCAGAAATAGAAAAAACTTGCCAGAAGTCATAAAGAATCTCAAGGGGACCACAAACTGCAAAAATACTCTTCAATAAGTAAAAAGATGAAAGATGAAGGCGACCCTTTCTAAAATTTCAAGCCATATCACAATATAATCCGGCTGGTGTAGTACTGGCATAAAGATGGATTTATACACCAAGGGAACAGAAGAGAATGTTCAGAAATAACTATTTGCATATTTTTAAAATCTAATGACAAGGATGCTAAGAAAACCCAGTGGAAAAAAGACAGCTGCCATAACAAATAGTGAATCTATGGGTTAAACAATGAAGAGGAAACCTCACCTGCATCAAAAGTAAAAACATCTCTGTGCCAAACCACAAAATGAACACAGTGAAAAGACAAAATCTGAACAATGAAGGCAATGACAGTGAATTTCCAGCTCTCAGAGATTTAGATTCTTGTCACAGTTTCAAACAGATGATGGAATAGCACACTGTCACTGATACCTGACTCAGAATTTTCCATTCCATTTCCAATCAAGATTTTTAAGTCAGTGACTCACTCACTCAGCTTCAATTACCTTAGAACAAATTTCCCTTTTTAGGTCTACTTCCAGATTTTACCAGGTACTGTGCATGTTAATACCTGACTTCCACCCACAGCTTCTTAATCCTGATTGACAGCAGACTGCACAGCCAGAAGGACCCGAGGCAATCCCTGCTGCCCAACAGCACTGAGACCCCTTCTCAAACCTGTGGGTGTGAAGCCCTGCCCCGGATGCTGCCCCCAACACAAGGTCTAGGCCACTGGGTCATGGGGAGATGGGATCTAAGTGGAGATGACAGGCCCTGAGGGAAGTTCCCTGGTGAGTGTGCAAGTACCAGGGTCAGGAAGGATACTTCAGAGTCAGAGATGATCAGTCAGTCCAAAGAAGGGATTTCAGGAAGGACTGACTGAGAATCAACTGACAATATGATTTTACCTGAGAAAGAGCCATTCCTCTTTTCTTGCCTTTTTCCTCCTCTTCCCAGCTTCTTCCTCAGACAATGTAAGTTTTTAGAAGTTGATCTGGCAAGTGGAAAACAGGCTGCTTCAGGCTTAGAATCAACGTCCCACCTTCGTTTGCCACAACCACAAAAACAGGAAGATCTCACTATGTGGAACAGTCCTTTGGTGTCCACTGCCTCAGGTGGGATGCTGTTTCTGCCCTCCTATTTCTTCCCTCACACCTGTCCTGCCCTCCTCGGCAACTTGTTTCTCCTCTTGCTCCTCTTCTCCCCACCCCCACCCTTCTAATTGTCCTAAACATCTATACATCTGTCTCTTTCTTTCTCCAACTCTGCACCCTCTCTGCCTTCGAGTCACACCCCTTCTCTCCCTGTTACACGCCCACTCTGGGGCACTGCAGGTGTCTATGCTTACTTCCTTCTCTTCTCTTCCAGTCAACACCTATCTCTGTTTCTCGCCTAGGATCACCCCTGTCAGCCCTCCTACCGCAGACGCGGGGCCCCTGTCTCTTTGTCTCCAACTCCTGGAGATCCCAGGCCTTTGTCCATTATTCTTTCACCCACCCGCTGCTTTAAGGGCTAACTCTATTTCATTTTACCATCCCTTTGCAACTGCCTCAGCCATCCTGGGCGACCCCATCCGTTCTCTCATTGTTTTCCACTTCTGAGTTCGCCTTTCACTCTCAGTCACTGTTTCTTCTGATTCCACTCGCCCACGTATCTACAGAAATGATGAGTAAATGAAACGCCCGCCTATCAAAAGAGCACCTTTTCCAACTGGACGGGCTCGTGACGGAAAAACACTGGGTGTCACACGTCCAGCCCAGGGGTGAGGAAAAGGGACTGACCAGGAAGGGAGGCCTGCGGGGCAGAATGATCGGCCTGAGGAGACGCAAGGGCAGAGAGGCTGGGAGCCAGGGGCGTCTCGGGCCGGGCGGGCTCTCCAGAATCCCAGGACCGGGGAGAGGACGCCGCGGCTTCTTCCGGAGCGGGGCTGTCGACGCGACCTCCAGGGGCCGACAGGGTGAGGCGATGGAGATGGGCGTGCCAGAATCCCCCTCGCGCCAGGGAACTTTACAAGGCACAGGCGTAGGTACTAACGGTTAAGTTTTAAGCAGGAAAATATCCCGAAAGGCGGTGTCTCTGGGGCCGAAGGCCGAAAAGCAAACGGCAAGGACAAGACTCAGAGCGATTTCGAACACTCGACCTGCAACAGCGGATTCTGGGTTTATTTGGGGCGGACGGCGGGTTATCGGGATATTACTGCCTCAGAACCAACAGGACCCTGAAGATAGGAGTGGCGAGGGGGAGTTGGACGGCTAAGCGCGCAGCATACCTTTACACTAGGAGAAAAAAACCTCAAGGACCGCCCAGCGACCTTCTCTCGCGGCCTTCCGCTTCCGCAGGAAACTGCGCACGCGCGGATTCCGAAGCGGAGCTTCCGGGTCGGGGGCGGGGCGGATCGCTGCAGGCGAGGGGCGGGGCGAGGAGCGTGTATGTCTGCAGCGCGAGAGCTAGGCGGGACAAGGGGCCCGGGAGGTGTTTAACAGTCCTGTGATGCCCCATAAATTACAACCTGGTTTTTTTTTTTTAATTTGTTGCCTTTAACATCTAAATAGATAGCACATTCTTCTATAATTACAATATGGAAATGTCGATGAACAAAATAAACTTTTTGTCATGTGTTGAGTAAAGAACGGTGGTAGTAGTGAAAGTCGCTCAGTCGTGTCCGACTCTGCGACCCCATGGTCTATACAGTCCATGGAATTCTCCAGGCCAGAATACTGGAGTGGGTAGTCTTTCCCTTCTGGGTGGGATCTTCCCAAGCCAGGGATCTAACCCAGGTCTCCCGCATTGCAGGCAGATTCTTTACCAGCTAAGCCACAAGGGAAGCCCCTGTTAATAAGATTTATCCAGTGTTTTAGCAACGACATCTAAGCAGCCAGGGTATGGTCAGTGTTTGCGGACAGACTTAAAAATCTGCAATCCGTGCCTACCTTTGATTTCTTCTTTCAGTGCCTGTTGGCTGCTAGACAGTTCTCTTCTCCTTAAATTCTTCAGATTTAATTTGAATTTTATATATTCCCCCACAGCCTCCTGGAAATTTTGAGGATTTGGGTCACTTTGCGCTCCCTGCTTGGTATGCCAGAAAAACATGCACTGGGCACAGTGGAGAGGAGGAAGCTGGTGGGTTCCGCGGACCGCAGGGAGTGCTGCGGCAGGGCTCCACACCGCCATGCAGGCAGAGGCAGCGGGCCTTCCCAGGTCGCTGTGTCACCCCGTTATACTTTTAAGGCAAAAGCTTATAACTTTGGAGACCAGTATGTTAGAAACTAGGATATGTCCTCCTAACAATTAGAAAAGTTTCAATAAATATTTTATTTTCCTTTTTAAAAATTTTTGAAATTACGAAAGTATGACAACACGTTTACATGATGCTTTGAAAGTAGTTACAGACAGTTCCACTATATATTACAATTTTTTCAGTGGACAAATTAAGATTTTTTAGTTGGAATTTCTATATTAAACTCTCAAAAATTAATAAAATGGACAGGAAAGTAGGATATACTAGACCTGAAAAGAATTGTGAACCAATTCAACATAATTAAGACTTACACAATTTTCACAGAAGAGCAGGCTACAAATTTTACTCAAGTTCCCATAGACTATTAACCAGGAGGCACTGGAACATGACATAAAACAAGGTGCAAAAGTATCACGGCCTAAATAACGAGTATTGAAATCATACAGGGCCTGCTCTCTTATTATTGTGAAACTATGTGAGAATCAATACCAAAAGGTATTTGAAAATAACCCACATATTTTCAAGTGCAATAAATAAATAAATGGTTTTATCAGCAGGTTCTTGCCTGTCCTGCTCCTGGCAATTCAGGGGTTGGGAACCTGGGTCTCCAAAGAGTTCCTATAGGGTGGTAATTAGATTCAGAACATTTCCTGCCATTAGAATAATCTCACCGTCTTAAGAAAACAAGAAATTTTTCTGGATTTCTCTCTGTACTGCAAACTAAAATAAGAAATACAAAACTATCCCTGGGGAAAATGTACCATTTTACAGTGACATCCTGTATCACAACTTTTCCTCTTTCCACATGGCTCAGTTCCAGAGACACAAGGTCAAAACCTACAGTCTGAGAGTGGAGGACTAAGTATGTGATGGGAACTTCCGTCAGTACCTTTTTTTTTATTTTGAAATTGGCAGAGTTTACTAACCATTGCTTTAATAAGAGCAATTTTCGTTGATCAGTTGCTAAGTCGAATCTGACTCTTTGCAACTCCATGAAATGCAGCACACCAGGCTTCCCTGTCCTTCACTATCTCCCAGGGTTTTCTCAAACTTGTGTTCATTGAGTGGGTAATGCCATCCAGCCATCTCATCCTCTGTCGCCCTCTTCTCCTGCCCACAATCTTTCCCAGCACCAGGGTCTTTTCCATTGAGTCCGCTCTTTGCATCATGTTGCCAAAAAGAGCAATACATCTTTAAAAATTGATGAAAACTGCCTTGTTCCTTTAGTACACATTCTAAACTTCTACTGCTCTCCACACAACAGGCCAATAATTGAGAGACAAGTTGCTGGGGCAGGAATAATGACTTTATTCAGAAAATCAGCAAACTGAAAATATGGTGGACTGTACCTACAAAACCATCTTATCCAAGTTAAAACTCAGTCCCGTTTTTTACTAAAAGAGGAGGGAGTCAAGTCAAGTCAAGTCAAATTCCTTTGAACCTAAGGAATCAAACAGTTAAGTAACAGAGTATAAAAGTCCATCAATAAGAGTTCCCTGAGAAACCTCAAATAACAAGGAACTTGAAGAGCAATGGAAGGCCATAAAAGGTCATTGTATAGGGTCACTCCTCAACCCCTCCCCCCCACACAATATCAGTAATCTCATTACTATTTAAATCATTCCTGTGCTGGGGTAGAAAAAATTTACGGGTACATAATATATTTAAGAGATAATTTCAACTGTTGAAAAGTACAAAGCTTATTTACGAGATGGTGTTTTGTAATAAAACCATGGAGTTGCATATCCATGCACACATGCATGCACATGCAAATACACAATTGACTGAAATGAAGAGTTGCCTCTTGACACATTTTTAAATCATTTTCCCATTATCATTTTTAGTCATATGTATTTCAGCATCTCTGGGGCCATGAAAATGAATCAACTGTACTTATGTGTGTCAATATTACCTTTTTTTAAAAGCTTGTTTATTTATTTAGGTTGTGCTGGTCTTTGTTACTTTGTGTGGCTTTTTCTAGTTGCACTGAGCGGGAGATACTCTGTAGTTGTGGTGAGTGGGCTTCTCACCACAATGGCATCTTTTGTTACAGAGAACAGGTTGTAGGTGAACTGCAGGCACAAGGCTTCTGTAGTTGCAGCACATGGGGTCTGTAGTTTTAGCTCACAGGCTCTCGAGCATGGGCTCAGTAGTTGTGGTGGATGGGCTTAGTTACTCCCAGGCATGCAGAATCTTCTCGGACCAGGGAGATCAAACCCATATCCCCTGCACTGGCAGACACATTCTTATCCACTGTACCAACAGGGACATCTCAACTCTAATACTATATTAGTTTTAAAAAAAGAAAAAGTAGTAGACGTATAAAAAACATATATAGAATACTTTGAGTCCAATCTCCATAAAATACCTGTCTTCACAAATAATATGAGGGCATCTCTCCTGGCGCAATGGTAAAGAATCCACCCGCAAATGCAGAAGACATGGGTTCTGCTCCAGGATAATGCCACATGCCTCGGGGCAACTAAGATCAAGTGACACAACTACTGAGCCTGTGCTGTAATGCCTAAGTGCCCAAACTACTAGGCCCACGTTCTGAAACTACTGAAGCCCAAGCATCATATAGCCCATGCTCTGCAACAAGACACAACAAGAATCCCATGCACCACGACTAGAGAACAGCCCCCACTGCTGGCAACTAGAGAAAAGACCAAGCAGCAACAAAGACCCAGAACACCTAAATAATTAGTTTTTATAAAAAAATTTTCTCTGCAGTTAATTTTAGGTATGTAGTTATTAATAAAAACCAAATTTTATTTGTTAATTCCACAATAAAACAATGAACCAGGGTTAGTAAAGTTGGGGACTTCCCTGGCAGTCCCGTGGTTAAAACCTCACACTTCCATTTCCGGAGTTTCAGGTTCAATCCATATTGAGGGAACTAAGATTCTGTAAACTGCACCATGTGACAAAGAAGACAAAAAAATATCAGTAAACTTGGACTTCATAGTGAAAAATAGATGATGGAATGAAAATCCCCCTAGCCCTGTTAAACATGGTGTTTAATACCTACAATCAACATCCCCAGTTCCTGAGCCCCAACTACACATGCAGGGACACCCTCCATGGGGAACAGACAGTCCTCTGTGCCCACTGTCTCAGGAGGGACTCAGGACAGTCAATTCCGGCACAGAGACTGACACAGGAGCTTTCCCACACTTTCTCTTGGATCACACTCCCCTCCTGGTGAGGCCTCATGTACCCAGGAGCAGGGGGCACCTCCGCTGACCCCATGATCCCCTTCAGGTCACACAGCAGGCCCTGGTCCATCCCCACTCAGAGCAGAGTGTCCTCCTCATCCCTGGGGCCGTTCTCAGTCTCAGAAGCGGAGCCTAAGAGCCTTGGTTCTCAATGTAGGATCCAGATCAGATTTGCTGCACTGTGAACATATCTGGGACTAGGACCCACACAAGTATCTGAGGACGTCTGATAGGGCAGGGGGTACCATACATAGTTTTGCAAAATGCTTCATGGATCTCATGGGGAAACATGGGTTGAACACCATTAAAGGTGGCAAACCCAGCCCACCTCCTACTTTCTTCTTTTCCAGCCTTACTGAGATAGAACTAATCAAATGGATATGTGTATACTTATCATGCATGATGTGATCATCTGACAGATATATACACTGTGAAATATTTATCACAATCCAGTCATTAACACATCCATCAACTCCCATTTCCCATGTTTTGTATGGTGAGAACACTTAAGATTTACTCTGCTGGCAAGTTTAAAGTATGTAGTAACACAGAAGAATTTACTGCAGTTAGAATGCTACACATAGCTCCCCAGAACTTATTCATTTTACAGCTCAAACTTCATACATTAACATCTTCCCATCTATAGATTCCTTTGGGTAGAATACTCATTTTCACTATATTGATTCTTCCAATTCGCGAACATGGTATATTGCTCCATCTATTTGTGTCATCTTTCTTTCACTAGTCTTTTATAGTTTTGTACACGTAAGTCTTTTTGTTTCTTTAGGTGAATTTATTCATAAGTACTTTATTCTTTTCATTGCAATGGTGAATGGGATTGTTTCCTTAGTTTCTCTTTTTTCATTCTTAGTATATAGGAATGCAAGAGATTTCTGAGTATTAATTTTATACCCTGAAACTTTACTATACTCATTAATTAGCTCTAGTAATATTCTGGTGCTATCTTTAGGGTTCTCTATGTAGAGGATCCTGTCATCTGCAAACAATAAGAATTTTACTTCTTTTCCAATCTGGATTCCTTTTATTTCTTTCTCTTCTCTCACTGCTAGGACTTCCAAAACTATGTTGAATAGTTGTGGTGAGAGTGGGCACCCTTGTATTCTTCCTGATTTCAGAGAAAATAGCATACACAACTTTTGTGTGGTTTCTTTGGAAGACATATATTTTTAAGTCTACTACACTCTGATGTCTTGAGAAAGCCCTTGCCTACACAGTTCATGCCTTCTCTTCAATATGGACTCTTATTGCATAATACTTCAACTCAAGGTGAAACTTTTTCCACTCTGATTGCATCTGTAAGGCGTTGCTCTAGTATCGTCCCCAAACTTTGCTGTTTCAGAAAACTCCTTCCTACAAACACATTTGTGTGGCTTATCTCCAGGATATATATTCCTACATACCTAGGGAGTGAGTAGTAACTGTGAAAACTGCAATAGTCATTGCATCTCTAAGTATATTTGATAAATCCTGAGTTTAAGGCAGCACCTAAAAGCCTTGCCACATTACATACACTTGTAAGGATCTCCCTAGTATGGATTATCTGATGATTGGTGAGATATGAGCCCTGAGTGAAGGTTTTACACATTCATTATCACTTGTAAGCTTTTCCTTCAGAATGACTTCTTTATGGAATCTTAAATTGAGACTGTTGTCTATAGGCTCTCTATAAGACTGTTGTCAAGACACACTCATTACATCAACATACCTTCTGTGTATTAGAGTATGAATTTTCTCATGAAGCCTAAATGGAAACACCTGACAAAGCCTCACCACAGTGAATACATTTGTAAGGTCTCTTGCGTATGGATCACCTGATGTGTTTTTAGGCCTGAATGCTACCTGGTGCATTGCCCAACTTATTATATTTCCTTTCTCTGGATTATGAATTCCCTGATGATGTGACTGAGACTTGTATTGAAGCAGTGGTCACATATATTACACTTACATTCTTTCTCTCATGTACAGGTAACCTTATGGTCCCCTTAAGATTTATTGCACTCTAAATGTATGGCTTCTTTCCAGTATGATTTTTTTTTTTTTCACGATTTGCAAGGTTTGAATGCCTTCTAAAACACTTGTGACAATCCCTACATGGGTAAGATCTCAGAATTCATTACATGATGGTTAGTTAGTTCTGAACTCAGAATCCAAAGCTCTGCCACACCCACTGTATTTGTGCAGTTTTCCTACAGTTTGACTTTTCTGAAGGTCAAAAGAATGATATACTTTACTGCATTTATTACATCTGTAAGGTTTCACTCCATATGGATTCACTGATTATCTGCAAATCGATTCCTGTGACTGAAGGGTTTGACATACAAATTACATTTATATCGTTTTCCTTAATGGTCAGTTGCAGATGAATGTGCAATGAAAGCTCTCTCACACTAATTATATTTGTATGATTTCTTTCTAGTATGTGTTCTCTGATGAATTATAAGACCAGAAATCTGACTAAAGGCTTTGTCACACACGTTACATTTGTAAGGTTTCTCTCCAGTATGAATTCTCTGATGACTTCCAAGGTTGGCATTTTGAGTAAAGGACTGACCACAAATTTCACATTCATATGGTTTCTCTCCAGTATTAATTCTCCGATGAAATACAACTTTGCACTTTGACTAAAGGTTTGCCACATATATCACATTTATATGGTTTCTCTCCAGTAGATATAGAGTGCCTGATGAATTATGGATGGAGGTTCATGACACTGTACAGGAGACAGGAATCAAGACTATCCCCAGGAAAAAGAAATGCAAAAAAGCAAAATGGCTGTCTGAGGAGGCCTTACAAATAGCTGTGAAAAGAAGAGACGCAGGGGAAAGATATACTGATTTGAATGCAGAGTTTCAAAGAATAGCAAGGAGAGATAAAAAAGCCTTCCTCAGTGATCAATGCAAAGAAATAGAGGAAAAGAATAGAATGGGAAGGACTAGAGATCTCTTCAAGAAAATTAGAGATATCAAGGGAAGATTTCATGCAAAGATGGGCTCAATAAAAGACAGATATGGTAGGGACATAACAGAAGCAGAAGATATTAAGAAGAGGTGACAAGAATACACAGAAGAACTATACAAAAAAGATGTTCACGACCCAGATAATCATGATGGTGTGATCACTCACCTAGAGCCAGACATCCTGGAATGTGAAGTCAGGTGGGTCTTAGGAAGCATCACTGTGAACAAAGCTAGTGGAGGTGATGGAATTCCAGTTGAGCTATTTTAAATCCTGAAAGATGATGCTGTGAAAGTGTTGCACGCAATATGCCAGCAAATTTGGAAAACTCAGCAGTGGCCACAGGACTGGAAAAGGTCACTTTTCATTCCAATTCCAAAGAATGCTCAAACTACCACACAATTGCACTCATCTCACACACTAGTAAGGTCATGCTTAAAATTCTCCAAGCCAGGCTTCAGAAATACATGAACTGTGAACTTCCAGACGTTCAAGCTGGATTTAAAAAAGGCAGAGGAAGGAGAGATCAAATTGCCAACATCTGCTGGACCATAGAAAAAGCAAGAGAGTTCCAGAAAAACATCTATTTCTGCTTTATTGACTCTGCCAAAGCCTTTGACTGTGTGGATCACAAGAAACTGTGGAAAATTCTGAAACAGATAGGAATAACAGACCACCTAACCTGCCTCTTGAGAAACCTGTATGCAGGTCAGGAAGCAACAGTTAGAACTGGACATGGAACAACAGACTGGTTCCAAAGAGGAAAAGGAGGACGTCAAGGCTGTATATTGTCACCCTGCTTATTTAACTTCTATGCAGAGTACATCATGAGAAATGCTGGACTGGAAGAAGCACAAGCTGGAGTCAAGATTCCTAGGAGAAATATCAATAACCTCAGATATGCAGATGAGACCATCTTTATTGCAGAAAGTGAAGAAGAAGAGCCTCTTGATGAAACTGAAAGCGGAGAGTGAAAAAGTTGGCTTAAAGCTCAACATTCAGAAAACTAAGATCATGGCATCCAGTTCCATCAGTTCATGGCAAATAGATGGGGAACCAGTGGAAACAGTGGCTGACTTTACTTTTCTGGGCTCCAAATCACTGCAGATGGTGATTGTAGCCATGAAATTAAAAGACGCTTACTCCTTGGAAGAAAAGTTATGACCAACCTAGACAGCATATTCAAAAGCAGAGGCATTACTTTGCCAACAAAGGTTTGTCTAGTCAACGCTATGGTTTTTCCAGTAGTCATGTATGGATGTGAGAGTTGACTATAAAGAAAGCTGAGCGCTGAAGAATTGATGCTTTTGAACTGTGGTGTTAGAGAAAACTCTTGAGAGTCCCTTGGACTGCAAGGAGATCCAACCCGTCCATCCTATAGAGATCAGTCCTGGGTGTTCATTGGAGGACTTATGTTGAAGCTGAAACTCCAATACTTTGGCCACCTCATGTGAAGAGCTGACTCATTTGAAAAGACCCTGATGCTGGGAGGGATTGAGGGCAGGAGGAGAAGGGGATGACCGAGGATGAGATGGCTGGATGGCATCACTGACTCAATGGACCTGAGTCAGAGTGAACTCCAGGAGTTGGCGATGAACAGGGAGGCCTGGCATACTGCGGTTCACAGGGTCGCAAAGAGTGGGACACGACTGAGCAACTGAACTGAACTGAACTGAACTCCAGTATGAATTCTCTGATGAACTGTAAGGTGTGCATTTTGACTAAAGTCTTTGCCACATACATCACATTTATATGGTTTCTCTCCAGCATGAACTCCCAGATGAATTCCAAGTTGTGTATTTTGAGTAAAGCACCGGCCACACACACCATATTTATATGGTTTCTCTCCAGTATGAATTCTCCAATGACCCGTAATATAAAACCTGTGACAGAAGGCTTTGCCACGTAAATTACATTTATATGATTTCTTTCCTGTATGAACTGCTTGATGGTTGGTTAGAGCTCAATGTGCATTTAAATCTTGGTCACACTCATTACATTTGTAAGTTTTCTCTCTGGTATGAATTCTCTGAAGAATTCCAAGGCTCGCCTTTTCAGTAAAGCACTGGCCACAAACATCACATATATATGGTTTTTCTCCAGTATGAATTCTCCGATGAACTATAAAATAAGATCTGTAACTAAAGATCTTTGCCACATACATTTAAAGAGCTTCTCTCCTATATGTCTTAACTGCTTGATGGTCAGTTAAGACTAAACGTGCACTAAAGGTTTCCCACCCTCATTACATTTCTATGGTTTCTGTCCATTATGTATTGATGAATTATAAGGCCCCAACTCCAACTAAAGACTTTGCCACACTTCTTACATCTGTAACGTTTCTTTCCAGTATGAATTCTCTGATGAATTCCAAGGTGTGAATATTGATTAAAGCATTAAAGACGGAAAGAACAGTACTTCACATATTCATTCCCTCTCTACCTCCTTCTGAATGCATAAGGAATAGTACAATATGCAAATATCGATTACTTTTAAAGAACTACTAAACCAAGACCATAGGGGTACAAAATAGGAAATTGGATATTTCAAAAGGTTGAAATCAACTTTAGAAATACTTAAGCTCTGGAAAAACTCCTTGTGTACCATGTAGTGGGCAGATCACCTGAAGAAAGGACAAGTTTAAATTCCCAATGCCAATCATGAGGCTTTTCATGTCTGAGTCAACAGGGCTTTGAGCTCAGTCACTAAAAATGGGCTACCAAGAGGCATACAGAGAAAATGCAGAGACACACCCCCAGGGCAGATCCCAAACTTCAGAGGCAAGTTATCCTTACCCACAGAGAGCACAATACCTGAGGGTTTCTATCATCACATCCCTGTACAAGGCCCTCTGAACAGGGTTCAGGCATTCTCATGCCTCAGGAGTGAATTTGATGGCCACAACCTTGAAGGTCAACTGCCCCTGATATGAAAATACATTTCACCAATAGGCCCTGAGCAGAGTTTTTATTTTCACACAAAAGGAGAAGAAAAATATCATTTCAGTAGAAATAATATTCTGATAAATCAATGGAAAGCTATTTGGAGCCAATTCTTGGTCTTTAATTGCCTACATTAAATATTGTTTCCAAAATAAATAATGAATCAAAATTAGTAAAGTTGGGACTTTCCTGGTGGTCCAGTGCTTAAGACCATGCATTTCTACTGCAGGGGTTTTACGTTCAATTGATCCTCAGGAACTAAGATCCTGCAAGACGCAACTTGCAACCAAGGAGGAAAGACAAAAAATATTAGTAACCTTGATTTCATGGCTTAAATAGATAACGGAAAGACTAGAAACAATGAAAAGAATTAAAAAAGAAAAAGAAACTGAAAAAGAAGAAAAAAGATAAAACAGACAATGATATGAAACACCATCTAGTCCTAAGATCTCTTTCTGAACTTTCTATTCCATTCCCAAACACTTAAGTTTTCAAGGAGGTGCTCATTTAGTTTTAAATGTACTATAAAAAGTAAGAACTGATTTCCACTCATTGGCCTCTTTCGCAGATTTTACCATGTACTGTACATGTTAATACCTGAGGTCCACATACAGCTTCTTTACCCTGGTTGACTGAGAGCAGACAGCGCATCCAGATTGGCCCTAAACAGTCCCTGCTGCCCAACAGCACCAAGACCCTGTCTCCAACCCGTGGGTGAGAAGCCCTGCCCAGGATGGTGCCCGGGGAGCCTCCTCACAAGGGCCAGGTCACCAGGTCATGAGGAGACAGGATCTAAGTGGAGACGACAGGCCCTGAGGGAAGGCCCTAGGTGAGTGTGCATGTACAGTAGTCAGACAGGACACTCGAAGTCAGACATGATTAGTGAGTCCTGAGAAGGGCACTTCAGGAAGGCAGTGTGAGAATCCACTGAGAATATGACCCTACCTGCAAAAGAACCATCCCTGACTCCTGCTTTTTCCTCTTCTGGGCTTCTTCGTCCATGAGTCTTCACAGTTCTATCATGAAAGTTAAAAACATGCTGTTTAATGCTTAGAGTCAACACATCCCTTTCCTGAGCCCCAACCACACACACACACAGGGAAGCCCTCACTGTGTGGAACAGATAGTCCTCTGTGGCCACTGTCTCAGGAGGGACTCAGGACAGTCAATTCCTGCATAGAGTCCAACACGGGACTTTCCCACAATTTCCTTGGATCACACTCCTCTCCTGGTGAGGCCTCATGTACACAGCAGCAAGGGGCACCTCCACTGACCCCAAGATGACCTTCAGGTCACACAGCAGGCCCTGGTCCAGCTCCACTCAGAGCAGAATGCCCTCCCCTCCCCCAGAGCCTGATCTCAGTCTCAGAAGTGGAGGCTAAGAGCCCTGGTGCTCAATGCAAGATCCAGATCTGAATCATCTGCAGCTCTTTGCACATTCCTGGGGCAAAGCCCTACACAAGATCCTGAGAAACATGTCTGATGGAGGAGAACTGACTAACCAAAGGAGTATGTGTATACATACCCATATACCCTGTGACCATGTGACACATGTACACTGTAAAATATTTATCACAAACCACTAATGAACACATCCATCACCTCCAAATTCCCATGTTCTGTGTGTGGAGAAAACACTGAAGACATACTCTCCTGACAAATTCCCAGCATGCAGTAACAGAACAGGATTAACTACAGTCAGCATGCTGCGCATGCCTCCCCAGGACGCATTCATTTTACAACTCAAAATCTGTACCATTTGACCAACATCTCCCCATCTTCCCCACCTTCCAGCCCCAGATGACCACCATCCTACCCTCTGGTACTAGTGAGTTTCATTTTTTTTTACATTCCATATAATGGAAGGACATACCAGTCTTTCCCTGTCTGTCTTAATTCACTTACCATGATATTCTCTACATTCATCCAAGTTGTCCCAAGTGAGGCAAAGCTCCATAATTGTTTATAAGAAAGTCGCTATTGAACGAACAAATCTTAATCCCAAACTACAAAAATAATTAAATGTAAAGAAAGCAGAAAGCCAAAAGTAAAACCATCACAAAGAACATCTTTAAAGTTCCTTGAAAAGGCATCATGTAGTAACAGTCAGTTCTTGCCCCATTTCTTCTCTCGCATAACCTCTACTCTCACCAGAAATAGGGAAGGGGGTGACCCACAGCTGAGAGAATCAAGTCACTGCCACAGCCCCCACCTCAACAGGCTCTACACATGGATGATCTTTGAATACAAATTATTACAAAATACACATGCCTCACAGACAGAAGTTTTGCAATTCTCATTCTTATCTGTATAAAGAAGCAAGATTTGCATTAGGTTTTAAAGCCAAAAATCAATGTATTACAACTTAATAATTCATACCCAACTGATTCAGCACTCTTCTGGATCTAGTCCTCACCATTACCTGCACACTAGCTGTTTCCACTCCATTTGGTTGAACTGTTTCCCTACTTCTTTCTCTGTCTCTTTTTCTCTGCTCTCCTGCTGTGCCTGTCCTCCTCTCTACTTCTTCCCTGCCTCCCATCCCGCCTCTCTCTGCCATCTGTTCGCCTTCAAGTTGCTCTCAACCTCCCTGGTGATCCTCAATCTCCCTGTATTTCTGCCTTTCTTCTTCCACCTCTGCCCTTCCTTCCTCCCAACTCTCTGGCACTCCCAAGTGGTTATGCTTCCTTTCAGCTAGCTTTTTTTCTCAGCTCCTCCAATCTCTAGAAGTCCCCTTTCTGTCCCAGCAAGATATTGTGGCTCTGGTCCCAACTCTTGTATCCCCTTTGCGGGCTGTCTGTGTAACCTGCCTCTCCACTGTCGCCCTCTTTGGGACCCCTGATTTACAGACGCTCTCCCTTGAAGGCTATAGAAGAGGGTGGTAGAGGATGAGATGGTTGGATACCATCCCTGGACTCAACGGACATGGATTTGAGAAAACTCTAGGAGATTAGGGCTCGCAGAGTCGGAAAGAACCACCACACCTCCCTGTGTTGCTCACCCTTAACGCTCCGGAGATCCTACTTTTCTCTGAATTTCTCTCCTTTCCCCACCCGCTCCCATCAAGGCTCATTCTCTTTCATGAAGCTGTCTCTTTCAAGTTCCCCACAGTCCTCTTCACTGCCATCGCTTGTCCCACATGCTTTTCTCAATTTTCAATTTCTCTAGGAGTTGCTGTCTCTGCTTCTTCTGATCCCACCATTTACAGGGTAGGAGACTGAATAAGAAAGGCCCTCCCGCATGAGCCAACTTCCAGCGGGTGATATTTGGGGCCAAAGAACCATGGACGTCACGTGGCTGGTTCAGGTCACCTCCCACTACCAGGGATCAGGGGAAAGGTCACTCTGAAGCGCAGAAGGACCGGCCTGAGGAGACGTGAGAACAGAGGGGCTGGGAGGGAGAGGGGTCTCAGAGCGGGGAGAGCTCTCCAGAATCCCAGGACAGGGGAGAGAACGCAGCCTCTCTGGGAGCAGGGCGACCGAGGATGCCTCCAGGGCCCAAGGAGAGGCTGAAGAACGTGGAGCGAATAAACCACCTCGCCTAATAGAATTGTATGTGGTGCAGAAAGGGTAAAGGGGTCAGTGAGGTCAGTAAACAGCAGTTAAGCCAAAAAAAGTGCGAAACGCAGGATTTCAATGTTCCAAAAGCAGGAACCGACTTCAGTGCGGACTTTAAACCAAAAGGCTGGCACCCCTTCGCCGCTTACGCAGATGTTTGAATTTGCTGAGTGGTGGGGCGGGAGCGGGGATTTAGAGTCAGTAGCGACTCTCAGACCCGGGGTACAAATAAAGGAGACTACGAGAGGCAGGTTTGACTCCAAAGACAGAAACTCACGCTGGGCTGGGACCTCCACTCGCCGCTCTCTGCTTCCGCGTGTGTCACGGCAGGCGGGGCCTGGCCGTCGTGGAGTACGTGGAGTACGTGGAGTACCCGGTAGAGAGAAGCCTGACCAGCCAGACCTTTGGAATATGAGGCGGAATCTCCATAAGAGCGGCAGGCCGTCTCGGATTGGCGGCAGGGGCGGGGCCGGGCGATTCAGTGGGGCGCGGCCCTGGGGAGCATCCAGGCGCAGTGCAGCCTGTTGAGGAGGGGCCACTCGGCGCAGGGGGGCAAAGCGTCCTGGCGCAGCGGGCAGTTCAGTTCAGTTCAGTTCAATGCAGTCGCTCAGTTGTGTCCGACGCTTTGCGTCCGCATGAACCGCAGCACACCAGGCAACCCTGTCCATCACCGACTCCCAGAGTCCACCAAACCCATGTCCATTGAGTCAGTGATGCCATCCAACCATCTCATCCTCTGTCGTCCCCTTCTCCTTCTGCCCCCAATCCCTCCCAGCATCAGGGTCTTTTCAATGAGTCAGCTCTTCACATCAGGTGGCCAAAGTATTGGAGTTTCAGCTTCAACATCAGTCCCTCCAATGAACACCCAGGACTGATCTCTATAGGATGGACGGGTTGGATCTCCTTGCAGTCCAAGGGACTCTCAAGAGTCTTCTCCAACACCACAGTTCAAAAGCATCAATTCTTCCGTACTCTGCTATCTTTATAGTCCAACTCTCACATCCATACATGACTACTGGAAAAACCATAGCGTTGACTGGATGGACCTTTGTTGGCAAAGTAATGTCTCTGCTTTTGAATATGCTGTCCAGGTTGGTCATAACTTTCCTTCCAAGGAGTAAGTGTCTTTTAATTTAATGTCTGCAATCACCATCTGCAGTGATTTTGAAGCCCAGAAAAATAAAATCAGCCACTGTTTCCACTGGTTCCCCACCTATTTACCATGAAGTGATAGGTTTGGATACCATGATCTTAGTTTTCTGAATGTTGAACTTTAAGCCTACTTTTTCACTCTCCTCTTTCACTTTCATCAAGAGGCTTTTTAGTTCCTCTTCACTTTCTGCCATAAGGTTGGTATCATCTGTATATCTGAGGATATTGATATTTCTCCCAGCAATCTTGATTCCAGCTTGTGCTTCTTCCAGCCCAGCTGCCAGGAGCCAATGTGAGGAATCCCATGGCAAAGGTCATGAGGAAGGAAGCCGGACATATGCAAAGGCGTGATCTAGCTTCAGGGGTTCCCCTGGGTTTTCCTGAACATCTACCCCCAAAACCAGAGTCTGCCTGCCTTATTGTACTGTGCTTTCCACTCTTCTGACATAACAGGGGGCCATCCCTGACCACTTTTCTCTGGAAAGAATTAACTTAGGGCTCCAGTTAGCAGTCTCCTGCATATAAAAAGAATGTCTCAGCTTAAACCCCTCTGATAGCTTTCTAACTTACCTGACAAGTCTGCCCAGACTTTTACAACTTATAATTGTTTACACCCCCCAACCTCGAGAGGCACGAAGCTTAAAACATCTTAAAGATACAGAGCCTTTTTTAGAGAGCTAAAAATTATATTGGTGATGGGTTTCACTGTTGAGTCAATGACTGCTGCCAGACCTCCATATTCTGTATCTTTTAGACACCTGAAGGATATTAATCAAAGTAATTGGGATATAGAAAAAAGAATATAGTAGTTTTGATGTTAGCAACACTAGACTTTTGAGTTAATTACCTTTCTCTTTGTTATAAATCACTGTACTCCTTTCTTTGTTATAAATTGTTGTGTCCTTGCTATGTAAGAATGTAACTTTATCTAGTGCTTTCTGAGAGTGGCACCAGACTTTGGGAGAACAACACAAATAACTTCTCTGGTTGACAGACCCTTATCAGAAAAGGACCGTAAAAGGCTAATTGGCCTTCTGCCAGAAGATGATGTAAATCACCTAAGATGTGTATACAATGAGGTATGCAGAGAGAAAGCCTGGTCTCGATAAGAGTCAGGGCTGCTGACACTGCATAATTTTGTATTATCCATTGATCTCTATGTACAATCAAAAAGTATAAAAAGCCTGCCAGACAATAGAGGATGGGCAAGTCATTGGAAAGACTGGTTTCCCCCATGTCTTACTCTATTTTCTGGCTGAAATCCCATTTGGGGCATGGAGGCTCACCATGTCTACTTATGTGCCCTGGCTTTTAAGATCCATGCGACAGGGAGCCCAAGGCAGGGCACCGTCCACTATTCAAGAGAACGCTGGTGGCCTAACGTAGATGGTGCAAGTTTCTTGTCTTGAGACGTTATTAGCTTTCCACGAAAACCAAGTTAATCAGCATCATTTTCTTCACTAATTTTCCTACTATACTGTTTTTTCCTAATCTTATATTTCTAAATAAATGTTTTTCCTCGCCATGCTGTCCCTGCTTCGAATTACCCTGGATCCACCAGGGCTGGACCCCAGCACCCAGCGTTTCTCATGATATACTCTGCATATAAGTTAAATAAGCAGGTGACAATATACAGCCTTGACATGCTCCTTTTACTGTTTGGAACCAGTCTGTTGTTCCATGTCCAGTTCTAACTGTTGCATCCTGACCTGCATCCAGGATTCACAAGAGGCAGATCAGGTGGTCTGGTATTCCCATCTCTTTCAAAATTTTCCACAGTTTATTGTGATCCACACAGCCAAAGGCTTTGGCATAGTCAATAAAGCAGAAATAGATGTTTTTCTGGAACTCTCTTGCTTTCTCCATGATCCAGAGGATGTTGGCAATTTGATATCTGGTTCCTCTGCCTTTTTTAAAACCAGCTTGAACATCAGGAAGTTCACAGTTCATGTATTGCTGAAGACTGGCTTGGAGAATTTTGAGCATTACTTTACTAGCATGTGAGATGAGTGCAACTGTGTGGTAGTTTGAGCATTCTTTAGCATTGCCTTTCTTTGGAATTGGAATGAAAAGTGACCTTTTCCAGTCCTGTGGCCACTGCTGAGTTTTCCAAATTTGCTGGCATATTGAGTGCAACACTTTGACAGCATCATCTTTCAGGATTTGAAATAGCTCAACTGAAATTCCATCACCTCCACTAGCTTTGTTCGCATTGAAGCTTTCTAAGGCCCACTTGACTTCACATTCCAGGATGTCTGGGCCTGTGTAAGTGATCACACCATCGTGATTATCTGGATCATGAAGATCTTTTTTGTATAGTTCTTCTGTGTATTCTTGCCACCTCTTCTTAATATCTTCTGCTTCTGTTAGGTCCATACCATTTCTATCCTTTATCGAGCCCATCTTTGCATGAAATGTTCCCTTAGTATCTCTAAATTTCTTGAAGAGATCTCTAGTCTTTCCATTCTGTTGTTTTTCTTCTATTTCTTTGCATTGATCACTGAGGAAGGTTTTCTTATCTCTCCTTGCTATTCTTTGGAACTCTCCATTCAGATGCTTATATCTTTCCTTTTCTCCTTTGCTTTTTGCCTCTCTTCTTTTCACAGCTATTTGTAAGGCCTCCTCAGACAGCCATTTTGCTTTTTTGCATTTCTTTTCCATGGGGATGGTCTCAATCCCTGTCTCCTGTACAATGTCATGAACCTCCATCGATAGTTCATCAGGCACTATATCAGATCTAGTCCCTTAAATGTATTTCTCATGTCCACTGTATAGTCATAAGGGATTTGATTTAGGTCATACCTGAATGGTCTAGCGGTTTTCCCTACATTCTTCAATTTAAGTCGGAATTGGGCAATAAGGAGTTCATGATCTGAGCCACAGTCCGCTCCTGGTCTTGTTTTTACTGACCGTATAGAGCTTCTCCATCTTTGGCTGCAAAGAATATAATCAATCTGATTTTGGTGTTGACCATCTGGTGATGTTCATGTGCAGAATTTTCTCTTGTTTTGTTGGAAGAGGGTGTTTGCTATGGCCAGTGCATTTTCCTGGCAAAACTCTAATAGCCTTTGTCCTGCTTCATTCCGTATTCCAAGACCAAATTTGCCTGTTACTCCAGGTGTTTCTTGACTTCCTACTTTTGCATTCCAGTTCCCTATAATGAAAAGGACATCTTTTTGGGGTGTTAGTTCTAAAAGGTCTTGTAGGTCTTCATAGAACCATTCAACTTCAGCTTCTTCAGCGTTGCTGGTTGGGGCCTAGACTTGGATTACTGTGATATTGAATGGTTTCCCTTGGAAATGAACAGAGATCATTCTGTTGTTTTTGAGATTGCACCCAAGTACTGTATTTTGGACTCTTGATGGCCATGATGGCTACTCCATTTCTTCTGAGGGTTTCCTGCTCACAGTAGTAGATATAATGGTCATCTGAGTTAAATTCACCCATTCCAGTCCATTTAAGTTCGCTGATTCCTAGAATGTCAATGTTCACACCTGCCCTCTCTTGTTTGACCACTTTCAATTTGCCTTGATTCATGGACCTGACATTCCAGGTTCCTATGCAATATTGCTCTTTACAGCATCGGATCATGCTTCTATCACCAGTCACATCCACAACTGGGTATTGTTTGCTTTGGCTCCATCCCTTCATTCTTTCTGGAGTTATTTCTCCATTGATCTCCAGTAGCATATTGGGCACCTACCAACCTGGGGAGTTCCTCTTTCAGTATCCTGTCATTTTTCCTTCTCATACTGTTCATGGGGTTCTCAAGGCAAGAATACTGAAGTGGTTTGCCATTCCCTTCTCCAGGGGACCACATTCTGTCTGACCTCTCCACTATGACCCATCCGTCTTGGGTGGCCCCACAGAGCATGGCTTAGTTACATTGAATTAGACAAGGCTGTGGTCCATGTGATTAGATTGATAGTTTTCTGTGAGTATGGTTTTACCGTGTTGCCTGCCGATGCCCTCTCGCAATACCTACCATTATACTTGAGTTTCTCTTACCTTGGACTTGGGGAATCTCTTCACGGCTCCTCCAGCAAAGTGCAGCCACTGCGCCTTACCTTGGACAAGGGATATCTCCCCACCGCTGCCCCTCCTGACCTTGAACGTGCAGTAGCTCCTCTTGGCCCTCCTGCGACCATGCAGCCACCACTCCTTGGACGTGGGTTGCAGCTGGCAGAGGAAACTGTAATTCAATACTGTAATCACTGCTAAAGGGGACTGCAGCCAGGGGACTGCTCCTTGGAAAAAAAGTTACGATAGAACTAGATGGTTTATTAAAAAGCAAACGAATCACATTGCCAACAAAGCTCCCTATAGACAAACTATGTTTTTTCCAGTAGTCAGCTAGGGATGTGGATTAAAAAAGGGATTTGAGAACTGGTCCATAAAGAAGTCTGAGCATATAAAAATTGATGCTTTTGGATTGTGGTGCTGGAGATCAGTCTTGAGAGTCCCTTGGAGAGCAACAGATCAAAGCAGTCAATCCGAAAGGAGACCAACCGTGGATATTCGTTGGAAGGACTGATGCTGAAGCTGAGACTCCAATACTTTGGCCACATGATGCAAATATTGGACTCACTGGAAAAGACCTCGAGGCTGGGAAAGATTGAAGGCAGGAGGAGAATGGAATGATAGAAGATGAGACGGTTAGCTGGCATTACCAACTCGATGGACATCAGTTTGAGCAAACTCAAGGAGATGGTGAAAGACAGGGAAGCCTGGCATGCTGTGGTCCACGAGGTTGCAATGAGTGAGTCATGACTGAGCGACTAAACAGCAACAACACACCACTGATAGGGTATAGACTGGGAATTTGTGGAGTGTGTGTCTAGTTTTTTCCCAGGGAAACAGGGGGCCAAGTGGGAGTCTTAAATCAGTGATAATGAGGAAGGGTGGCTTTTGGCAGTAAGCCTTTTCCTGGAATTGAAGTGGGAGAATTTTTTAATCTTTGCTCTTTTCCATAATTACAGGATCCGAAGTAAGCTTCAACTCTGTCATCAGAAGCTGTAATACCAAGAAAAGTCAAAGAAGATAAATATACACATAATAGTTAAAAAATGGAACCTTAGGAATATTTACCCAATAATGATAAAACAACAAAGGCCTGAAAACCTCGGTGTATGTACCTTAGAACGTCAGTGAGGGGCCCTGAGTGTTCCTTTGGGCTGTGTTGTGTCTGGTCCTGTCACATCTTAGAGACATTAGTATGTGTTGAAAGACGTTCCTCTGAATCAACAAGTCAAGGGTCTGGGTTGAAGCAGAACCCAGAGGTTATACAGACGCCAAAATCTTGGCTCTCTCTGCACAAATGCCAAACTGAAATACTTGAAATACAAACACAGAGTTATGAAGGAGTAAGAGTGGCTTTCTATATGTGTGAGGCTAAAAAGGAATACTTTAGGCCCCCTCCTTGGTGAGTAGGGAGAGATTATATCGTCTGCTAGGGATATATGCTAATGATCAAGGCAGTAACAGTCTTGTATTCTTGATTCCTCTGCAAAGTTGTAAAAGGATGGGGTTGGTGACAAGATGAAGTTTTGTGCAGGGTCTTAGGTGGTCTGGTCTCCTAATCAGTGCAGTGGTAAAGAATCCACCTGCAAGTACAGGAGACTTGGGTTTGATTCCTGGTTCGGGAAGATCCCCTAGAGGAAGAAATGGCAACCAATTTTGTGTCCATTGGGTCACAAGAGTTGGAACGATTGATCTGGTGTGAGCATCCTTCTTTGATCAGCAACCGTTCTGCCCTTTGGAACTCACAGAAGGTCATGGAGGCTGCAGTCCTGCCTATAAGAAATGGGAACCAAAAAGGCCTCTGTGCCCGGGAACCCCACAGGGCCCTGCTCTGCAGCCTTAACACTAGGAAAAATATTTTCCATTTTGCCATTTCTCTGGTGATCATGGAAAAAAAGTCTTTACACAGCACCCTGGATATTATGTGTATGATTAGACAGTAATGAGCTATCATACTGATGTAACTAAATTATCCCTCCATCTCCTCTTTTACCAGCTGTGCTCTGAGAATAACCCTTTCTTCATTAATAAAGTGAAAAAGCAGTCATTTGTTTTCTGTGCCCTGAGAAAGCAAGCTGCATATGAATTGTCCATGTTCCAGATGCAGACAGTACACACGGATGTGGACAGATGTGGTGTTACCTTAAAACGCTTTGGCCCAGACACCTGGGGGAAAGTCTACATGAAATTTCAACAGTAGATGTACTGAGGATTTAGCACATATGAAGTAGTAAACACAAACTGAACTGAATTATCCAAGAAATACTCAACATTGTTGGGAAAGCAAAATTAAACACCAAAGTGAGTGGGCCTGGGAATGATCATACTGAGAAGGTAACACGCAGGAAGGTCAGGGGTCCCCAAATGGAGGATACAGGCTGCAAGTGTCAATGTTTTTTATCTTTCTCTAAGCGGCAGGAGGAGGAAATAAACTGCAAATGTCAGGTATTTCCCCCTTTTCTATTCAAAATTTTAGTTTTGTAAAGGAGTTTTCTCTTAAAATTCTGTGTTGTTATGATGACACCTGGTTCCACCTGAACTTAACTTTTCTCAAACCTTGAGCTAACCAATGCGTTTTTCTTATGGAAATGTTTTTATTAAGCTATGTTAATGAACTATGTATTTACCCTAGACTCTTCAAGTCGGTTTGCTAAAGAGACTCAGAACTGATAATGGCTCAACAAATCAGTATGTTTTACTCATACAATTGTTCTCTTAATCTATGTTAATGAAACTATTTATTTGCTTGTAAACCTGCCTTTCTTCAAGATTCAAGTCAATCGTTTTATGACCCAGGACAACTCACCTTGTGCCAAGGTTATCTCAAAATGCATGTTGTGGGTGAGGGGCCTGGTGCCAATCTCTGAGTTATGAGACATTTCCTTTCTCCAATTAGCAGCCTGCTAGTAGCCATGAAATTATGAGACGCTTACTCCTTGGAAGAAAAGTTATGACCAACCTAGATAGTATATTCAAAAGCAGAGACATTACTTTGCTGACTAAGGTCTGTCTAGTCAAGGCTGTGGTTTTTCCTGTGGTCATGTATGGATGTGAGAGTTGGACTGTGAAGAAGGGTGAGCGCCAAAGAATTGATGCTTTTGAACTGTGGTTTTGGAGAAAACTCTTGAGAGTCCCTTGGACTGCAGGGAGATCCAACCAGTCCATTCTGAAGGAGATCAACCCTGGGATTTCTTTGGAAGGAATGATGCTTAAGCTGAAGCTCCAGTACTTTGGCCACTTCATGCGAAGAGTTGACTCATTGGAAAAGACTCTGATGCTGGGAGGGATTGAGGGCAGGAGGAGAAGGGGACGACCGAGGATGAGATGACTGGGTGGCATCATGGACTCAATGGACGTGAGTCTAAGTGAGCTCCGGGAGATGGTGATGGACAGGGAGGCCTGGCGTGCTGCGATTCATGGGGTCGCAAAGAGTCGAACACGACTGAGTGACTGAACTGAACTGAACTGAGTAGCTATATAACATTCAGCTAAAGACTAGGAGGGGGGCACTCTTTCTGTCCCTCTCTGATGTCTATGTCAGAAACTTTGTCTCTTTTATACTTTAATAAAACTTTATTACCCAAAAGCTCTGAGTGATCAAACCTCATCATTGGCCCCGGATTGAATTCCCCTTCTCTGGATGCCAAGAATCCCTGAGTCTTTCACAGCTCAGCAACAACCTTTCAATACTTAGTGAATAAGACAGAAAAGGGGACGACAGAGGATGAGATGGCTGAATGGCATCACCGACTTGATGGACATGAGTTTGAGTAGACTTTGGGAGTTGGTGATGGACAGGGAGGCCTGGTGTGCTGTGATCATGGGGTCACAAAGAGTCAGAGACGACTGAGCGATTGGACTGGACTGAAGTCAGAGAAAGCCAAAGATTAGACATCACTTATATTTGGAATCTGAAAAAATATACCAATGAACTCATTTACAAAACAGAAACATCCGATTGTATAGCAGAGGGAGCTCTGCTCCATGTTATGTGGCATCCTGGATGGGACAGGGGTTTGGGGGGGAATGGATACATGCATATGTGCGGCTGAGTCCCTCAACTGTCATTTATCTCAATCCCTATAAAGATCTGAATCCTCTTGGGACCCAGTAGTACTCTATACCCATACACACCTCACCCCCCAGTATAAATCCACCTCACCCTGCCTCATCTTTGCGCTTTTATTAAAATTTGAAAGGAGTAGAGTAGGTTCACAATGTTGTGTTAGTATCAGGCACAAAGCAAACTGAATCCGTTATATTTTAAAAATTATTATTATTAATATTGCCACATAAATTACATTTCTACATTTTTCTTCCTGTATGACCTGCCTGATGGCAATTTAAGCATGACTGTGCACTAAAATGTTTGTCCCAATGGTTATATTTGTAAGGTTTCTCTCCAGTATGAATTCTCCGATGAATTACAAGGATTGAATTTTAATGAAAAGCCTGCCCACATACATCACATTTACATGGTTTCTCTCCAGTATGAACTACAAGGCCTAAATTCCGACTAAAGGCCTTTCCACACATATCACATTTATATAATTTCTCTCCAGTATGAATTCTCCAATGAACTACAAGCCTTGCATTTACACTAAAGGCCTTGCCACATAGATTACATTTATATGGTTTCTCTCCAGGATGCCTTCTCCAACGAATTACAAGTATTGACTTTCGAGTATAGCCATGGCCACATACTCCACATGTATGTGGTTTTGCTCCAGTATGAAGGGTCTGATGAACTGTACCCCTTGCTTTTTGACTAAAGGCCTTTCCACACACATCACATTTATATGGTTTCTCTCCGGTATGTGCTCTCCGATGAACCAAAAGCCTTGAATTTACACTAAAGGCCTTGCCACATACACCACACTTATATGGTTTCTCTTCAGTATGAATTCTCTGATGAATTAAAAATATTGACTTTTGAGTATAGCCACGGCCACATACCTCAAATGTTTATTGTTTCTCTCCAGTAGAACTCTGATGAACTACAAGCCTTACATTTAGACTAAAGGCCTTGCCACATACATCCCATTTATATGGTTTCTCTCCAGTATGAACTCTCCAATGAACTACAAGCCTTTCATTTACACTAAAGGCCTTGCCACATACATCACATTTATATGGTTTCTCTCCGGTATGAACTCTCTAATGAATTCCAAGGTATGACTTTCAAGCAAAGCCATGGCCACATACTTCACATGTATACAGTTTCTCTCCAGTATGAAGGGTCTGATGAACTGTATGCCTCGCGTTTCGACTAAAGGCCTTTCCACACACGTAACATTTACATGGTTTCTCTCCAGTATGAACTCACCGATGATGCTGCAGCTGTGTATGCTGTTTAAAGCAGTGGCCACATACAGCACATTTATATGGTTTTTCTCCAGTATGATTTCTCTGATGAACTATAAGGGTCAATTTATCATTAAAAGCCTTACAACATATGTTACATTTATATACTTTTCTTCCTGTATGGATTCTTTAATGTCTAGTGAGTTCTGCTGCTGCTGCTGCTGCTGCTAAGTGTCTTCAGTCGTGTCCGAGACTCTGTGTGACCTCATAGATGGCAGCCCACCAGGCTCTGCTGTCCCTGGGATTCTCCAAGCAAGAACACTGGAGTGGGCTGCCATTTCCTTCTCCAAAGCATGATAGTGAAAAGTGAAAGTGAAGTCACTGAGTCACGTCCAACTCTCAGCGACCCCATGGACTGCAGCCTACCAGGCTCCTCCATCCATGGGATTTTCTAGGCAAGAGTACTGGAGTGGGGTGCCATTGCCTTCTCTGTGTGAGTTCTGAGTCCTGAAGAAAAGTTATGTTACACTCATTACAACTGTAAGTATTTTTCTTGTGTGCATCCAGGTCTGGTACCAGTTCTGAGGGATGTATAATAGCACTCTCTTGTTTATGAGAATTGCCTTTACAGACACTACGAGGTCTCTGAGGTGGTAAACCTGAAGCGCTACTATTGATATTCACCACAATCTGACTACATTCAGAAACTGTCCCTTCAGATTCAAGTATATGCAGCTGATCCTGAAAGCTTGATCCATGCCTTTCAACAGGCTTATTTCCTGCATCACTTCTACTATCATGATCTCTTCCATTGCTGAGATTTTTGTTATGGGATATAGAGGTTTCTCTGTCATTTCCTTCATCATCTGTCCACAGAGACTCAACATCATGCATATTTTTCTGTTTCTTTCTGAGGAAATAATCTTTGATTTCATGGCTTTCGGCTCTTCCAAACACCACTCTTCGAAAAATTTCTTTACCACTGTCTCCTTTTGCTGTAATTTCTTGATCATACGTATTTGAGACACATCTACAAAATATAAAAACCATATGCATTCTGTCAATTACAATTCATAAATAAATTGTTTCATGCTGAATACATGGTATTATACCAAAAGGCATATCCATGCCGAACAGAATTAGGCATCTTCCCAATGATGATCTTAAAAATGTTTGAAACACTAAACAAATAGAACTCTTTAAAAATCAAAGAGTAATCACATGTGATCCAAATTAATTTTAGGGTAGCCTAGCTTCAAAGATACATTGAGAACATATTAATTTTTTCCAAACTCATGTCAGTTCTTAAAGAAAAGGGTATTTTTGCACAATGACTTCTAAACTCATTCTACTTGGTAGTAAACACACTGCTGTCTCATAACTGAAGAGAAAATATGGCATACTGTACACACTTTATGCATACTTATACATAAGTAGACAGTAAAGAACACATAGGGCTACATAGGTGACTTGGTGGTAAAGAATTAGCCTGCCAATGCAGGAGACATACGATAGGGAGCTTCAATCCCTAGGTGGGGGAGATCCCCTGGAGGAGGAAATGGCAGCCACAGAACTATTTTGCCTGAAAAGAATTCCATAGATAAGGAGCTTAGCAGGCTACTGTCCATGAGATCACAAAGAGTCAGATAGAATGAACAACTGAACAAGCATTCATTAACAGGCAATAGACTGCAATGGTAAATAATCCCAAAGAAGCACTTTAACGAATAATGGGAAACATAAATAGCAGGTGACAACTGTTCAGGAAATTCCCTAAAATAATGGAAAAAAAAGAAAACTTTTCTAAATACCTCTTATAAATCGATCAGTAGACAGACGTATAGGCATTTTATGACATTGACAAGTTGTTCCCCTCAGTTACATTGTGTAATACATAAAGACCATCATCTTTAAATAACAAAATATTAATAAATGAAACATTCTCGACTTGAAGAACAGTCATTCGGTACAGCAATTCCCTATTTATACAGTAACTTTAACTTACTAAGTTCATTGGTTCCAAGATACATGTCAAGGAATAAGCTTTGGGGCCTCCCTTCTGGCTCAGAGGTAAAGAATCCACCTGGTAATTAATCCACAATTCCATTCCTCATCTAGGAAGTTCCCTCATACCTTGGGAGCACCTAAGCCTGTAGGCCACAACTCCGTGTTCCAGAGTTTGGGAGTCACAACTACTGTACACAGGCATAGAGCCAACACACTGTAACAAGAGAAGGCATTAGAATGAGAAGTCTGTGCACTGCAAGTAGAGAGTAGCCCTTGCCTGCCACAAGTGGTGAAAAGCCCCTGAAGCAACAAAGACCCAATGCAACCAAAAATAAGAAACATTAAAAAAATGTAATGTATTGGTATGAAGAAAACCAATATTATTTGAAAACCTATTAACCAGAGTCAGAGACAACTCTCATAAAAATGAAAAGTAAAATAAAAACATGCAAGATGTAAAGTAGACAAAGAGATGTCACAATAAGCAAGACAGGAAGTAAATATATTCTTTAAGCAAAAGTAATCTTTGAGGCAAATTCCCTGGTGGTCCAGTTGTTAGGACTATGCATATACACTGGAGGAGGCACAGATTCCATCCAGGAACGGGGAACTAACATACAACCTGCCACATGGCACAGCAAAAAAGACAAAAGAAACAGTAACTTCTGACCTTTTCTGTAAAACAGGCAACATTCTATGCCACCTAACAGCACTAATTATCTCAATTTTACAAATAAAGATAGTGGATTCACAGGGTTCCTGTACACAACTCCAGGGAACATGAAAGTAAATGAGCAAAAGCAGGACTGAAACCGAGACTTACAGATTCATCCATGCTCTGAACCATCAGGGCACACTTGGGCACAACAGAGGACAAAAAGTTACAATGAACTCCAGGAGTGTAAAAAGGAAACTTCAGATCAGACACAAGAACTGATCCGTGTAATTGTGTTACTCAGCCATCTTTCTTGGAAATCTTTCCAAGGCACCAACAAGATATCAATTCAGGTCCTGTCTAAGAGAGGACCTCAATCAATATCCACTGTCCTTACAGGTTTCCTGAGTTACAATCACAGAATCCAAACCACATTCCTGTTACACACACCCCTGAAGGATGTGGCAAAAGTAGTAACAACAAGAACAGCTGAGGGCTCTGAACAGAAAGACAGGTTGAAGGCAGCTCTGTGTAGGATCTGAGAAACCAAATGCGGTCGAAGAGCTGCCAGTCTTCCCCTTCTTCCAGTGAGGTCTCCCAAGTGCAGCAAATAGGAAGCGAACCAGGCTGGGTCCAAAATAATCTCTGGAGGTGTCAGTGATGTTCTACACGGACCAAAAAGCAGGCATCCGATGGAATCCAGCTCAGAAGGGGGACAAAGAGGAAACAGATCGCTTTGAAACACCTCATCACATGCTTCCCATAGTCAAGCAACAACACTGACAGGAGTCAAATGACAGATTGTTACAGAACATATAAAGACTTTGCCTTTTGGGACCTCTTTTCTTGGAGGTCCACTTTGCATAAAAACTCTTTTTTTTTTCTAATTAAATAATTTTCTTCATTTAGAAACAGCCACCTGTAAGTCAGACTTACTTTCTTTCTCCCTAATAAAATGTAATTTTCTGGTAGGAGACTGATGGGCTCCATGTTAAATGTCTTGAATGTGTCATCTTCCCCTTTGCATTCCCTGAGATAAGAGATACATGGGCTCCAGTTGAGGAATTTACACCCAACAAAAACAGGGTAAATACACAGTCATTCTCTAATCTCAGGGAATAATTATGGCAAGGACAAAAAAAGGAAAAAACCCTGTTTGTTAAGGGAGACACTACACATGCCCAGAAAGGCTACTTGGAGTCAAAACTCACAGGATAATTCCAGGCCATAATGAGTCCTGCTTCTCCCAGAAGCCTTCACTTTGAGATACAACTTGGCTAAGGTGTGCATGCACACTCCAGGGAGGGTCTTGAGACAAATTAGCCAGGGCGAATAAACAAGATGATTGGCCTGAGGGAAGATGAAGACCTGGAAAACAGCGCCTTTGTAAAGAATTTACACTTCCCAAAGGCATCTCTCTCTCTGAGGTTGCCCATGTGCCTTGCCACATGTACTTTTCCTTTCAATAAACTTTATCCTTTTACTCTATCATCTGCCTCATCATCTAAATTTGTTCTTAACTACGCAGACTGTGTGTATCACAATAAACTGTGGAAAATTCTGAAAGAGATGGGAATATCAGACCACCTGACCTGCCTCTTGAGAAATCTGTATGCAGGTCAGGAAGCAACAGTTAGAACTGGACACTGAACAACAGACTGGTTCCAAATAGGAAAAGGAGTACGTCAAGGCTGTATATTCTCACCCTGCTTATTTAACTTGTATGCAGAGTACATCATGAAAAACGCTGGACTGGAAGAAACACAAGCTGGAATCAAGATAGCTGGGAGCAACATCAATCAGATATGCAGATGACACCACCCTTATGGCAGAAAGTGAAGAAGAACTAAAGAGCCTCTTGATGAAAGTAAAAGAGGAGAGTGAAAAAGTTGGCTTAAAGCTCAACATTCAGAAAATGAAGATCATGGCATCTGGTCCCATCACTTCATGGGAAATAGACGGGGAAACAGTGGAAACAGTGTCAGACTTTTTATTTTGGGGGGCTCCAATATCACTGCAGATGGTGATTGCAGCCATGAAATTAAAAGACGCTTACTCCTTGGAAGAAAAGTTATGACCAACCTAGATAGCATATTCAAAAGCAGAGACATTACTTTGCCAACTAAGGTCCGTCTAGTCAAGGCTATGGTTTTTCCACTAGTCATGTATGGATAAGAGAGCTGGACTGTGAAGAAGCCTGAGCACCGAAGAACTGATGCTTTTGAACTGTGGTGTTGGAGAAGACTCTTGAGAGTCCCTTGGACTGCAAGGAGATCCAACCAGTCCATTCTGAAGGAGATCAGCTCTGGGATTTCTTTTGAAGGAATGATGCTAAAGCTGAAACTCCAGTACTTTGGCCACGTCATGCAAAGAGTTGACTCACTGGAAAAGACTCTGATGCTAGGAGGGATTGGGGGCAGGAGGAGAAGGGGATGACCCAGGATGAGGTGGCTGGATGGCATCACTGACTCAGTGGACGTGAGTCTGAGTGAACTCCGGGAGCTGGTGATGGACAGAGAGGCCTGGCGTGCTGTGATTCATGGGGTCGCAAGAGTCAGACACGACTGAGTGACTGAACTGAACTCAACTGAACTGATGTGTGTGCTAAGTCGCTTCAGACATATACAACTCTTTGCAAACCCATGACTGTAGCCTGCCAGCTCCTCCATGGGATTCTCCAGGCAAGGATACTGAAGTGGGTTGCTGTTTACTTCTCCAGGGATCTTTCCGATGCAGAGATTGAATTCTCAGTAATCAGTGTAATACAATAAAAGCATTACTCAGTTTGATGACTCAACTGATGTCTTACTTGGATGAGCAAACAAACGTTTTTTACTAGATATTTATTGGTGAATATTTCCCAGGTCATGTGCATCTGAAATTCATTTACATTAATTTCTCATAACTGTTTGATTTGTAAGTGCTTAGTTTTTCTTTTTTTAAGCCAACTGATTTAGATCTCACTTACAAAGTATCCTCAGCAATATTATCCAAAAACAAAGACACAGTGTGACATGCATAAATCCAGACACACAGATGGACAGAGACAATAAATAATTTTCTACTTGAGATTTAAAATGTCTCTTTGACCTTTTTCTTTTCCTTTGGTTTGAAATTCTAATTTGCCCAAGGTTGAGGCCTTAGGCAAAGTGGCTTATGTATTTCAAGGACTTGGTAAAGGTAGCCTGCTGTGCTAAGCTGCTTCAGTCACCCCCGACTATCTGTGATCCCATGGACTGTATCCCGCCAGTCTGCTCTTTCCATGGGACTCTCCAGGCAAGAACACTCGGTGGGTTGCTATTCCCATCTCCAGGGCATCTTCTTAACCCAAGGATCAAATCCACCTTTGCCACACTTGCAGGCAGGTTCTGTACAATTAGAGTCATCTGGGATGCCCTGCTAAAGGTTAACTTCAAGCTTTTTTCTAGGCTAGCTGTCTCAACGGGTTAGTTGCTTTGAGCTCCATATGCAAAAAGAACGAGTTGTGCACTTTCAAAGAGAAAAAAAAAAATCATTTTAACCAGTTTTCTCCAGAGTCTAGAGAATAGCACAGTTATCCTATGTCAATAAACTTACCTTTCCTTTCCATAGTCATAGTTTTGTAGCTAAAATACGGATCAAATAGTGCTCAAATTGACAGTGGAAACAGCAGCAGATAGGGTGATAAAAATCTTGGATTGTCCCTCTGGGGAGATGGGGGTCTTGGATTCTTCAGAAAAAACTGGACGGGAAAGGAACCTTCCTAGAGTGGGGGGCAGGAGTGGGGGAAGCTTGCCTCATCCTCCCCCCTGAGAGACAGGTGAAGTTAGAAGGGGACCAGCTGATGGAGAGGGAGACAGACGGGTTGGGAGGGGTAAAAGGCCACAACAGGACAAAGAATGGAGAGAGAAAGGGCAGGGGGGGATACTACTGGAGCTGTGGGCCAGCTCAATATAGAGTCTACTTAAAAAGTGAGGATTTGATCAGCCAAAATATAATTTTCACACTGTAATATGGATGAACATTCTCACTAATCACATAATTATTTTTCCAGTAACTTCTCTAAGACAGTTTTAAGTTTGCTTTATGTACCTCGTTGTAGGAGAGAGGAGGATTCACCCTCTCATCTGGAAGGGCAGATTGTTACCCTTTCTCAATGGGCAAGAGTCACGAACATTCAGTAACTTCTAAGGGTTCAGCCCTGTTTAATTTACGGTTCCACTTCTCACACAATCCAGAGAAGATGTCCCATGTATTAGCTAATGAGTAATAAGGTGAATTTTCACATCTGGAAATAAAAACATCATAATCCTTAATCTCTTGCTTCTTAAAGAGTGGTGTTTTGTCTCACAAATGCTGCTCAAAGCGCCAATTCATGCCTTGCCAAAATTTTTCACTTTTGTCTCAGGTTCCAAGGATTTGTTAATAGGCCACTCATTCTATACAAATAAATATTCCAATATTTATTAGAGAATTGTCTAGCTGACTTTCAATATACTAACTCATCCAACCAGTCCATCCTAAAGGAGATCAGCCATGGGTGCTAATTGGAAGGACTGATGTAAGCCTTGTCTAACTCAATGAAACCAATCCATGCTGTGTGGGGCCACCCAGGAAGGGCGGGTCATGGTGGAGAGGTCTGACAGAAAGTGGTCCCCTGGAGAAGGGAATGGCAAACCACTTCACTATTCTTGCCTTGAGAACCCCATGAACAGTATGAAAATGCAAAATGATAGGCTACTGAAAGAGGAACTCCCCAGGTCAGTTGGTGCCCAATATGCTACTGGAGATGAGTGGAGAAATAACTCCAGAAAGAATGAAGGGATGGAGACAAAGCAAAAACAATACCCAGTTGTGGATGTGACTGGTGATAGAAGCAGTAAAGATCCTGTAAAGAGCAATACTGCACAGGAACCTGGAATGTCAGGTCCACGAATCAATGCAAACTGGAAGTGCTCAAACAGGAGATGGCAAGGGTAAACGTTGACATTCTAGGAATCAGTGAACTAAAATGGACCAGAATGGGTGAATTTAACTCAGATGACCATTATATCTACTACTGTTGGCAGGAATCCCTTAGAAGAAATGGAGTAGCCATCATGGCCAACAAAAGAGTCCAAAATACAGTACTTGGATGCAATCTCAAAAACGACAGAATAATCTCTGTTCTTTCCAAGGCAGACCATTCAATATCACAGTAATCCAAGTCTATGTCCCAACCAGTAACGCTGAAGAAGCTGAAGTTGAATGGTTCTATGAGACCTACAAGACCTTTTAGAACTAACACCCAAAAAAAAGATGTCCTTTTCATTATAGAGAACTGGAATGCAAAAGTAGGAAGTTAAAAAAACACCTGGAGTAACAGGCAAATTTGGCCTTGGAATACGGAATGAAGCAGGACAAAGGCTAATAGAGTTTTGCCAAGACAATGCACTGGTCATAGCAACATCCTCTTCCAACAACACAAAAGAAGACTCTACACATGGACATCAACAGATGGTCAACACCGAAATTAGATTGATTATATTCTTTGCAGACAAAGATGGAGAAGCTCTATACAGTCAGCAACAACAAGACTGGGAGCTGACTGTGGCTCAGATCATGAACCCCTTATTAACAAATTCAGACTGAAATTGAAGAAAGTAGGGAAAACCACTAGACCATTCAGGTATGACCTAAATCTAATCCCTTATGACTATACAGTGGACGTGAGAAATAGATTTAAGGGCCTAGATCTGATAGACAGAGTGCGTGATGAACTATGGAAAGAGGTTCAAGATATTGTACAGGAGACAGGGATCAAGACCATCCCCATGGAAAAGAAATGCAAAAAAGCAAAATGGCTGTCTGGGGAGGCCTTACAAATAGCTGTGAAAAGAAGAGAAGCTTTAAACCAAAGGAGAAAAAAAAAATATCTATATATATCTATATATAAGCATTTGAATGGAGAGTTCCAAAGAATAGCAAGGAGAGATAAGAAAGCTTTCCTCAGCGATCAATGGAAAGAAATAGAGGAAAACAACAGAATGGGAAAGACCAGAGATTTCTTCAAGAAATATAGAGATACCAAGGGAACATTTCATGCAAAGATGGGCCCTTGATAAAGGACAGAAATGGTATGGACCTAACAGAAGCAGAAGATACTAAGAAGAGGTGGCAAGAATACATGGAAGAACTGTACAAAAAACATCTTCATGACCAAGATAATCACAATGGTGTGATCACTCACGTAGAGCCAGACATCCTGGAATGTGAAGTCAAGTGGGCCTTAGAAGTCAAGTGGGCCTTAGAAAGCATCACTATGAACAAAGATAGGGGAGGTGTTGGAATTCTCCTTGAGCTATTTCAAATCCTGGAAGATGATTATGTGAAAGTGCTGCACTCAATATGCCAGCAAATTTGGAAAACTCAGCAGTGGCCACAGGACTGGAAAATGTCAGTTTTCGTTCCAATCCCAAAGAAAGGCAAAGCCAGAGTGCTCAAACTACCACACAATTGCATTCACTTCACACGCTAGTAACGTGATACTCAAAATTCTCCAAGCCAGGCTTCAGCAATATGTGAACCGTGACTCCCAGATGTTCAGGATGGTTTTAGAAAAGGCAGAAGAACCAGAGATCAAATTGCCAACATCTGCTGAATCATGGAAGAAGCAAGAGAGTTCCAGAAAAACAGCTATTTTTGCTTTACTGACTATGCGAAAGCCTTTGATTGTGTAGATCACAATAAACTGTGGAAAATTCTGAAAGAGATGGAAATACCAGACTACCTGACCTGCCTCCTGTATGCAGGTCAGGAAGCAACAGTTAGAACTGGATATGGAACAACAGACTGGTTCCAAATAGGAAAAGGAGTACGTCAAGGCTGTATATTCTCACCCTGCTTATTCTGCTGATATGCAGAGTACATCATGAGAAACACTGGGCTGGAAGAAGCACAAGCTGGAATCAAGATTGCCAGGAGAAATATCAATAACCTCAGCTATGAAGATGACACCACCCTTATCGCAGAAAGTGAAGAGGAGCTAAAAAGCCTCTTGATGAAAGTGAAAGAGGAGAGCGAAAAAGTTGGCTTAAAGCTCAACATTCAGAAAACTAAGATCATGGCATCTTGTCCCATCACTTCATGGGAAATAGATGGGGAAACAGTGGAAACAGTGTCAGACTTTACTTTTGGGGGCTTCAAAATCACTGCAGATGATGATTTCAGCCATGAAATTAAAAGAAGCTTAGTCCTTGGAAGGACAGTTATGACCAACCTAGATAGTATACTCAAAAGCAGAGACATTGCTTTGCCAACAAAGGTCTGTCTAGTCAAGGCTATCGTTTTTCCAGTGGTCATGTATGGATGTGAGAGTTGGACCGTGAAGAAAGATGAGCGCCGAAGAATTGATGTTTTTGAACTGTGGTGTTGGAGAAGTCTCTTGAGAGTCCCTTGGACGGCAAGGAGATCCAACTAGTCCATTCTAAAGGAGATCCGTCCTGGGTGTTCTTTGGAAGGACTGATGCTAGAGCTGAAACTCCAATAATTTGGCCACCTCATGTGAAGAGTTGACTCATTGGAAAAGACTCTGTAGCTGGGAGGGATTGGGGGCAGAAGGAGAAGGGGACGACAGAGGATGAGATGGCTGGATGGCATCACCACTCGATGGACATGAGTTTGAGTGAACCCTGGGAGTTGGTGATGGACAGGGAGGCCTGGTGTGCTGCAATGCATGCAGTCACAAAGAGTCGGACACAACTGAGTGACTGAACTGAACTGAACTGAACTGAATCAGTCCATCTTAAAAGAGATCAGCTCTGGGTACTCATTGGAAGGACTGAGGTTGAAGCTGAAGCTCCAGTACTTTGGCCACTTGATGCAAAGTGCTAACTCATTTGAAAAGACCCTGGTGCTCGGAAAGATTGAGGGCAGGAGGAGAAGGTGAAAACAGAGGATGATATGGTTGGATGGAATCACTGACTCAATGGACATGAGTTTGGGTTCAAAACTCCGGAAGCTGGTGGTGCACAGGGAGGCCTGGCATGCTGCGGTTCATGGGGTGGTAGAGTCAGACATGACTGAGTGACTGAACTGAACTGAAAAGACAAGGAAATAGAAACAGCAGAGGATACATCACCAAATTGGCTTCTGACCAACATCCAGACTGGAACAGCCCTGGGAAGTCCCAGGACACAGCACATCTGGAGTCTCAATTGGGTAAAGGTCCCCTGCAGTCCATCTACTCCATGGGTGAGGCTTTATACGGCAGTTCGGGGTTCCTGCTTATCATCCCAGGATACAAACTGATATCATCCATCTGTGAGCAAACAGCAGGTCTGGTTTCATCTTAATACTGTTTGTTTTGTCTTATGAAACTTGGATGTTCCTCAGCCTGGGGCTGGGTTGGTCAGAGCCTCTTTGAACAATCTCAAAGGTGAACAGTCTCAAGATTTGTGTGCTAACTTATCTATGGTGCTGTAAGCCTTGCACTCACAGCAGGCAGTCAGGGTACTCACAGTCAGGGTGTGTTCAGGCAGGTTGGAGGCAAACACAGAGGAATGGACTGCTTTGTCTTGAAGCCTGAACAGGACTATTTCTTTAATTTCCCTAACACCCTGGTGGCCACATGGTAAAAAGTTAGCTTGCCAATGTGGGAGTCATGGGTCCGATCCTTGTTCTGGGAAGATCTCACATGCCAGGGAGCAACTAAGCTGAAGGACAGATACTGAGCCTGTGTAGCAAAACTACTGAAGTGTGTGTGCCTAGGGCTGGTGCTCCACAACAAAAGAAGCCACCGCAACGAGAAGCCATGCACTCTGCAAGCAGAGGGTAACCCCCACTTGTCTCAAATACAGAAATAGCCATACAGGAAATAGACACCCAGTACAGCCAAAAAAAAAAAAAAAAAACCCAACCAAAAAGCCTTGCCTTTGTCTCTATGGGCACTAAAGCACCACTGGAGGGTGATGTACATTTCACAGGTCAAAGTACAGAGCAGGAAGTTGAAGAGAAGAAAAATCTGTGAGAGTTCACAAACACTAAATATCTGTTTTCTCGCAGAACTCTCGCACTTCGAGTTTCCCAAACACAGTGAATGGTGTGGCTTCCTCTCTGCACTTGTGACAGCTGACCTGAAATCACACTGTTGATCCTTTCCAATTCATCTGACTATCTGCTAAATAGCACCTCATTCTCCACAATCCAGGGATGTTTCTCGTGCTACAAAAATAGAGGTATGATTTAGGTCAGAATCAGAAATTCCTGCTCAGAAGAAATGTCATACTTGGCTTCTTCCAGAATCCAAACTTTCTTTTTGAAAAATAAATGCATTTGCTATCTTTAATAATTGCTGGGAACCAGCACGAGGAGCCTGCCTGTGGCAAAGGTCATGAGGTTAAGGGGCCCGACAGGCAAAGGCAAGTCGGGCCTTAAGGGAGCCTCACTGGACCTGCTTGTGCATCTGCCCCAAATACTAGAGTTTGCCTGCCTTGCTGCACTTATGCCTTTCATCTATATTTCTGACATTATAGGGGGCTATCTCCAACCGCCTTTCTCTGGAAAATTAACTTAGAGTTCCAGTTAATAGTCTCCTGCATATAAAAGGAGTGTCTCAGGTCAAACCTCTCTGCTGGCAGACTAGCTTGTGTGACAGGATTATCCAACATACATGATTGTTTACAACCTCCCAACCATAAACAGCACAGAGAGTTTGGAGTATTTTGAAAGTCTTTGTTAGCATAGGGTTTTTTCTAAAGATAAAAATCATATTGGTGAAGGGTTTCATTGCTGAGCTAATGATTGCCGCCAGGCCTCCATATCCTTAGGCACCTGGGAGTATTAATCAATGTAATTGGAATGTAGAAAAAGAAATATAGTAGTTTTGATGTTAGCAATACTAGACTTTTTGAGTTAATGAATTTTCTCTTTGTTATAAATCACTGTACTCCTCTTTCTTTGTTATAAATCATTGTGTCCTTGCTATGTAAGAATGTAACTTTATCACTATCTTAAGACTAAGTAGATCTTGAGGGGAAATAATTTTTCTGATCGATTAACCTTTATCAATAGAAAGAAAGGTGGGGCCATAAAATGTTATTCGGTCTCCAGACCAGAAGATATTGTGAACAAACGTAAGACCCTTGTAAGAAAAAGATATGCAAAGAACACTGTCTGTAGATACGGGTCAGAGCAGCTGACCCTTTGCAACTCTGTTTCTTACACTTATCCCTAAATGTATAACTAAAAATTGTGTATAACTAAAAGTATGAAAGCGGATCTGAAAAATAAAGAAATGGATCAGTTCCTGGAAAGACTGGTCTCCTCATGTCGTTGTTTCTCTCACCTTCTGGCTGAATTCCCATCTGGAGCGTGGAGGCTCACCAAGCCTACTAATTTTGCCCTGGCTTCTAAGACGTACGTGAGAGGGAGCCCAAGGCGGGGCACCCTCTGCTATTCAAGCGGGCGCCGGTGGCCTATGTCGGTGGTGCAAACCCCTTGTCTTTGAGTTTTATTGGTTCTCCACATAAACCAAGTTATTCAGCCTCTTTTCTTCACTAATTTTCCTACTACACTATTTCTTTCTAATCTCCCTCCATATCTTTAATTAAGCAATTGATTCCTCAGACACCGACGCCATCCCCGCTTCAAATTCCCTGGATCCACCAGGGCTGGACCCTGGCAAATAATTTTGTTTATTCATTTACTTTGGCTGGAGTAAGGGATCCTTGCTGCTTGGACATTTCCCCAAGTTGGGCAAGTAGGGGTTACTCTCCAGTTGCAGTGTTTGGGCTTCTCATTTGCTTTGGCTTCTCCTGGCTGCATGGGCTTCAGTAGTTGTCCCATGTGGGCTCAGTCATTGCAGCTTCCAGGCTCTAGAATGCTGCCTTAGTAGTTCTGGCCCACGGGCTTAGCTGCTCTGTGATGTGGGATCTTCCAGACCAGGGATCGAACCTGTGTCTCCTGCACTGGCAGGTGGAAAATCCCAGCTCTTTTGTCAAGAAATGAGGACATTATGATGGGCAGAAAAATATTTCACAAATTACTTTACTATTTGCCTCCTTCGGAATGCACAGGGAACAGTATAATATACAGTATAGGATGTATCAGGTATCTAGTTCCTTCCCAAGAGTTACTGAACCAAGAACACAGGGGTATAAAACAGGCAACTGGATGTTTCAAAGTTCGAAATCAGCTTCATAAACACTCAAGCTCTGGAAAATCTCCTTGTGTATCACACAGTGGGCAGGTCATCAGAAGAAAAGACAAGTTTGAACTCCCGATGCCAAACCTGAAGCCTTACATGTCTGAGTGAACAAGGTTTTCAGCTCAGTCAAGAAAAACAGGGCTCCCAAGAGACAGCAAGGGAAAATGCAGAGATACCCCTAAGTAGATCCCTACTTCAGAGGGAAGTGATCCTCACCCACAGACAGCAGGTTCCTCAGGGTCTCTGGGCAGGGTCCAGACAGTCCCACTCCTCGGACAGTCCCACTGATGACAGACTCTCCTGACAAATTCACAGCATGCAGTAACAGAATAGGATTAACTATGGTCAGTGTGCTGCACACACCTCCCCAGGATGCACTCATTATACAACTCAAAGGCTATACCACCCTTCCACCAACATCTCCCCAACCTCCCCAGCTCCTAGCCCCAGATAACCACCATCCCACTGTCTGGTACTAGTGAGTTTCACTTTTTTACATTCTACATATAAGGAAGCATATACAATATCAGTCTTACCCTGTCTGTCCTAATTCAATTAGCATAATATTCTCTACATTCATCCAAGCTCTCCCAAGTGACAAAAATCTCCATCTACACGGGAAGGGATAAGAAACATTTCCTCAGTGATCAGTGCAAAGAAATAGAGGAAAACAATAGAATGGGAAAGACTAGAGATCTCATGAAGATAATTAGAGAGTCCAAGGGAACATTTCATGCAAAGATGGGTACAATAAAGGACAGAAATGGTGTGGACCTAGTAGAAGCAGAAGATAGTAAGATGTGGCAAGAATACACAGAAGAACTGTACAAAAAAGATCTTCATGACCCAGATAACCACGATGGTGTGATCACTCACCCAGAGCAAGACATCCTGCAATGCAAAGTCAAGTGGGCCTTAGGAAGCACCACATGAACAAAGCTAGTGGAGGTGATGGAATTCAGCTGAGCTATTTCAAATCCTAAAAGATGATGCTGTGGAAGTGTTGCACTCAATACGACAGGCAATCTGGAAAACTCAGTAGTGGCCACAGGCCTGGAAAAGGTCAGTTTTCATTTAAATCTCAAAGAAAGGCAATGCCAAAGAATTTTCAAACTACCGCACAATTGCACTCAGCTCACATGCTAGCAAAGTAATGCTAAAAGTTCTCCAAGCCAGGCTTCAACAGTATGTGAACTGTGAACTTCCAGATGCTCAAGTTGGATTCAGAAAAGGCAGAGGAACCAGAAATCAAATTGCCAACATCCACTGGATCATCAAAAAAGTAACAGAGTTCCACAAAACATGTACTTTTGCTTTATTGAATAGACCAAACCCTTTGACTGTGTGGATCACAACAACTGTGGAAAATTCTGAGAGAAATGGGAATACCAGACCACTTGAACTGCCTCCTGAGAAATTTGTATGCAGGTCAAGAGGCAACAGTTAGAACTGGACATGGAATAACAGACTGGTTCCAAATTAGGAAAGGAGTTCATCAAAGTTGCATACTATTACCCTGCTTACTTAACTTACAGAAAAGTTAAAAAGTGTGCTCTTAACACTCAGAGCACATCATGCAAAATGCTGGGCTGGATGAAGCACAAGCTGGAATCAAGACTGCTGGGAGAAATATCAATAACCTCAGATATACTTATGACACCACTCTTATGGCAAAAAGTGAAGAAGAACTAAACAGCCTCTTGGTGAAAGTGAGAGAGTAAAAAAGTTGGCTTAAAACTCAACATTCAGAAAGCTAAGATCATGGCATCCGGTCCTATCACTTCATGGCAAATAGCTGGGCAAACAGTGGAAACAGTGTCAGACTTTATTTTGAGGGGCTTGAAGATCACTGCTTATGATGACTGCACAAATGAAATTAAAGACACTTGCTCCTTGGAAGAAAAGCTATGTCCATGACCAACCTAGATAGCATATTAAAAAACAGACACATTACTTTACAAACAAAGGTCTGTCTAGTCAAAGCTATGGTTTTTCCAGCAGTCATGTATGGATGTGAGAGCTGGAGTATAAAGAAAGCTGAGTGCCAAAGAATTGATGCTTTTGAACTGTGGTGTTGGAGAAGACTCTTGAGAGTCCCTTGGACAGCAAAGAAATCCAACCAGTCAATCCTAAATGAAAGCATTCCTGACTATTCATTGGAAGTATTGATGATGAAGCTGAAACTCCAATACTTTGGCTACCTCAGTTCTTTAACAGAGTCACTAGCAAAAATCCAAATGTTCAGAAAGATTGAAGGTGGGAGAAGGGGATGACAGAGAGTGAGATGGTTGGATGGCATCACCGATGCGATGGATATGAGTTTGAGTAAGTTCCGGGAGTTGGTGATGGATAGGGCTGGCAAAGAGTCAGACATGGCTGAGCAACTAAACTGAACTGAATATGCCATTACAAATATGTGTGTATATTTGCCTGGGTTACCAATGAGGACTTCCCTGGGAGCTCAGAAGGTAAAGAATCTGCCAGCAATGCAGAAGACCCAGATTTGATCCCTTGGTTGGAAAGATCCCCTGGAGTAGGGAATGGCAACCCACTCCAGTACTCTTGCCTAGAGAATTCCATGGACAAAGGAGCCTGGCAGGGTACAATCCCTGGGGTCACAAAGAGTGTGACATGACTGAGTGACTAACACTTACACTTACATGTTTTCAACCTGGATCCTGAGGCTCTTTAATCAATAGAAATAGTTATGAGACCAGAGGGGAATTTCAATAAGGCTTTATTGGGACTCCTGCTGCAGTAAGGAGAGACAGAAAAAGAAGTGTGTGCCCCTGCTGCATTCAAAAAGGGGGGTGAGCTGATCCCTTTGGTTAAGGCTGGAAGGAAGCTGAGGTGATCTGCACCGCCTAGGGTCCTCTGGTGGTGCTGTAAGCAGGTATCTCGGGAAGTGACCTGATTTTGCTTCTGGAGCCTCAGAAATCAAGCTTGGTTTGTGGTCCTTTTACTTATTGTTCAGAATTGCTGCCTGCTCATGAATGTGGCTATAGTTTCTTTGTTCAATTACACATTCTTTGTGGTCTGTTGCCCGAGAAGAAGTTCATCCAGGTGCAAGAACTGCAGTGAAAGGTCCCAGGACCCAGCCTGTCTCATACACACATCACGGTTTCATCATTCACTCGGCTGAGAACAGACATTCGGGTTGTTTTTACAACACATGGCTGTTGTGAATCATACAGTATGGGTTACGGGAGTGCAGGTTACTCCTTCAAAATACTGATTTTTGCACAGGATTTCCCTGGTGGTCCAGTGGTAAAGATCCTGCCTAGCTCTGTGGGGGATGTGGGTCCAATCGCCAGTGGGGGAACTAAGATCCCACAGGCGGCGGAGGGACTAAGCCCGAGCACCACACTAGAATTTCAGTGCACTGAATCCAAAGATCCTGAAGGACGCAGGTGAAGCCAAATACATAAACAGTTTTTAAAATTTTCCTTTTCTTAGCTACATAATTAGAAGTGAGATTGCGCGATCCTATGCATGTTCTATTCTTAATCTTTGGGTAACTCTGTACTGTTTTCCATGTACCATTTGCATTGCCTTCAACTGTTTACAACCATTAACTACTGTGCATGGACATTGCAGACGCCCGAGATCTGTAAAGATGATGAGAGAACAGTAGAGGAATCCACTGCGCTGGCAGCAACAAGTAGCAGCTGCGTCATCTCCAGAATAAGCCTCTGTACTACAGGTTGCTGTGGAGCTGATAATCCTCGGATTCTAAGAACAAGCCCTCACTGCATCATGCAAAACTTCTGCCATCAAAGCTGAGGCCCAATCATTACCCTCTGAGGCTGAAAGAAATTTCCAAACCTGCATCTGGGCCAACACACTTCCCAGAGACCTAGTAGTAATCCACCCATCCTGCTATGCAACCCCCAGAACGTTCCAAGCCTTAACAACTCCTGTGTTAATGATGGAATAATATACACGAAGACGCCCAAACACCAACCAGACTCAAGACATCTTATCAGTCACAGTGACCCCACCGGCCCCAAACTGTCATCACCAAAATCTAATAATACAAGACAGACGTGTAGGCTGATGCATACGCCCCAGTGCAACTTCACCATCTTCCAAGGAACATGCCAACTTCTCTTTTTTTACATTCCATCTGAAATCTTCATTAGCAACTCAAACTAACAGAAAAACTATAGGTAATCCGCAAAGTGATCTCTGGAATTTTAATGACAGTTATTCTATGGGCCTGATTCTAGCCCTCCCTAAAGACCCCACAGAATCCACTGTGTGGAGGGGGTGCTGTAGGGCACCTCCTGGATCCCAACTCCCTTCGCTGAGACCACTGTGCCCATCCTCCTGCACCCAGACCTCCTTGTGGGCTCAGCTCAGGTCTTGATTCTAACACACTGCAGGGTAAGAGTCCTCAACCCAATTCCACTTCCTTCCTTCCTCCACAGGTGTGATCATGCATTTCCCAATGAAACCCAGTCATGCAAACCTCAGTCACAGCATCTGTGTCCCAGGGAAACTGAGCTAAGACACTATGGCATGCCCACCATTCCACGCAGCCCGCAATTGGCCATGAGCCCACATCCAGGTCCTCCAGGTAGAACTGAGACCACCTTTATCAACAGTTCCACACACCACGTGATCCCACAAGTATGAATGTCTCCCTCTCTCTCACAGACACACACATACACACACACACACCCCCATTCACTGGGTTCATCCAGAGCCCTACTCTTGCTGCCACAGCCCTCCTGGAGACCCTAACAAGCTCCCCTTCACTTTCCCCCATTTTTCTACCTCTTCATGCATGGTTGAACAAGAGGGTTAAACAGCAGAGACCAAGGGCATGAGCATTGCAACAGAGGTGTGCACAAGCTGCAAATCCAAGGACACTCGGCACTCAGTACAGAGACCAAGGAGCTGGCCCTCCTAGGAAAACCTGCTAGCAACTTGGGACATCAGAAAATTTTACAGGCCCTTGATATTTGGTTGGATTGAACTCGGTGAAGAATTAACAAAGATAGAGAAATCCCAGTCTCACTGACTCCTGTTCTTCCCAGTGAGAGCTAACTGGAAGATATCCAAGATCTCTAAGGAGGGGGCGGACTCCTTCATATCCCCTTGGATTCCAAACCTTCTGGCCACTCTAACCACAGTAAACTCAGCATCCCCTGATCTGAGCAGATAAACTGCTGGAAGGCAGAGCTGCTGTCTAAGATGGCAACCAGTCCCTGGGTGGACAGAGCTTAGAAGACCTGGGGGCTGCAGTGAGCAGTGACACAGCAGACTAAAACATGGGGACACCTCAAGACACTACATCTATCGGGCTCATTAGGACTCCCTGTATCTTTTTGCTCTCCAGTGATTAAGTGTCACATGGGGTAAGGATCAATTAGAGTTGAAATGTTCAGAACAGATACAGGAACCATCATCACCTACCCTATCCCCTCTGTCTCCCCTGAGAATTCTTCAGCCCAATCCACATTCCCAGTCCTCACCCCCAGAGTGAGATGTGGGGAGCATCTAGGGAGGAAGAGGAACACGGTGCATCCTTCAATGGAGGAAAAAAAGCAAAGACTCCAAACAGTCAAAGGACAAGGGCATTTCTGATGAAGGTGATTAATATAGAGGCAGGAAACCTGGTTAATGTGACAGAGAATAGGGGAAGGAGACGGGGAGACCTTGCTGGCCTAGACCTGAAGGAACAGAAAGAGCAAGGGCCACAGTGATTAATGACAAAAGGCAGGCATAGAAACTAAGATCCCAGACAGAGAAGGTTTTCGTGCCTATGAACAAGGACTAAGTGAATGTGTCCAGGACAGACTGACCATGAGAACGGGGTCAGCTCCCAGGATGAGGCTGGAGACACTGGGGGTGACCTGAGGGTGACAAAGGGCTGTGGAGCCACCTGAGGAGTCAGGATGCTGCCCTGAGGACACGGGGAAGCCAGTGGAGGTGGGAGGCCTCCCTGCAGACTGACCCTTATTCATAGAAGACATTTGCTGATTATCTATCTCACTCTAAGCATATGTTCCCGCCTCCATCCTACTATTGTCCTTTTTCATTTTGCAAAACTGGGACCCATTTCAAATTCTAGTAACAACTGGGCTCTCCCTCCAAGAAGAACTGCCACACAGAGTCACACACCCAATTTGGCCAATCGTTTCAGCGGTCACTGGTGCTCAGATTCTGGACCCGAGGGAAACAGCATCAGATCACCTCATTGCTCACTAGTTACCAGATCACATAAAAGAGAGGACAATGGAGTATCAGATGAATGGCTTAAATTAGGTCGTGACTCTTAATATAAAAGGTCTCTGACATTCTTCCTAAGTACTCATCAAAACAGTCTACATCTCTTTACTAGTTACCAGAAAAATGCTTCAAACATATAACATCAAGAAGAAACAGCAAATGGGCCTCAAATAAACATGAAACAAACCTAAAGTGAATCAGCTTGTTAAAAATTTTTCCACTGAAGAATTTAGGTGTCAAGTGAAAAAAACTTTTGAGAACACAGCATACTTAGAAAACAATGACATGAACTAATTACAGGAGGGCAACAAACCTTATTTCAGAAGCGAATAATTCTTTACAAGAAAGTCAGTATTGAATGACCTAATCTATCCCAAGCTACAAAAAGAATTACATGTAAAGAAAGGAGAAAGCAAAGAGGAAAATGATCACCAAGAACATATTTAATATTCCTGGAAAAGGCACCATGTAGTAAGAGAGTCAGTCAGTTCTGCACATGGATGTTATCTTTTAATACAAATAATTACAAAAGGCACAAGCCTTATGGACAGAAGTTTTGCAATTCTCATCTGTATAATGTAAAGAAACAAGTTTTAAATTTATTAGATCCTAAAGCCAAAATCAGTGTGTTGGTTTTGTCACAAATTCGTGTCAGACTCTTCTGATCCCATGGACTGTAGCCCACCAGGCTCTTCTGTCCATGCGAATCTTCAGGAAAGAATACTGGAGTGGGTTGCCATTTCCTTCTCCAGAGGATCTTCCCCACCCAGAAACTGAACTCGAGTCTCCTGCATTGCAGGCAGATTCTTTACCGACTAAGCTACGAGGTAAGGCAAAATCAATGTATCACGACTTCATAATCCTTATCCAACCAATTCAGCACTCTCCTGAATCCAGTCCATTCCCCGAACTGCATACTACTTGTTTACACTTCATTTAGTTCATCTGCTTCCCTACTTCTTTCTCCGTCTCCCTTTCTCTTCCCTTCTGCTCTCCAGCTGTCCTCCTGTCTACTTTTTCCCTGACTCCCTTCCGGCCTCTCACTGCCATCTGTTCCCTGTAGAATGCTTCTAATCCAACCTCCTGATGATCCTAAATCTCCCTTGAATTTCTGCCTTTCTTCCTCCCCCTCTGCCTGCCTTCCTCCCAACTCTCTGGCACCCCCAAGTGGCTATGCTTCCTTTCACCTTGCTTGCTTTCTCAGCTCCTCCAATTACTGGATATGAGTGAAAGTCGCTCAGTCCTGTCTGACTCTTGTGACCCCATGGAGGCAGTCCGTGGAATTCTCCAGGTCAGAATACTGGATGGGTAGCTGTTCCCTTCTCCGGGGGATCTTTCCAACCCAGGGATTGAACCCAGGTCTCCCGCATTGCAAACGGATTCTTTACTAACTGAGCCATGAGGGAAGCCCGATCACTAGGAGTCCCCTTTCTCTCCCAGCAGGATATTGCTCTGTAAGCCAAGGTTCCAACTCTTGTATCTGATTTACAGCCCCTTTACTTGAAGGCTATAGAAGGGGTCAGAATGTGGTTCCCTGGAGAAGGGAATGGCAAACCACTTCAGTATTCTTGCCTTGAGAACCCATGTACAGTATGAAAAGGCAAAATGATAGGATACTGAAAGAGGAACTCCCCAGAGCAGTAGGTGCCCAATATGCTACTGGAGATCAGTGGAGAAATAACTATAGAAAGAATGAAGGGATGGAGCCAAAGCAAAAACAATACCCAGCTCTGGATGTCACTGGTGATAGAAGCAAGCTCCAATGCTGTAAAGAACAATATTGCATAGGAACCTGGAATCTCAGGTCCATGAATCAAGGCAAATTGGAAGTGGTCAAACAAGAGATGGCAAGAGTAAACATCGACATTCTAAGAATCAGCGAACTAAAATAGACTGGAATGGGTGAATTTAACTCAGATGACCATTATATCTACTACTGTGGGCAAGAATCCCTCAGAAGAAATGGAGTCGCCATCATGGTCAACAAGAGTCCGAAATGCAGTACTTGGATGCAGTCTCAAAAATGACAAAATGATCTCTGTTCATCTCCAAGGCAAACCATTCAATATCACAGTAATCCAAGTCTATGCCCCAACCAGTAATGCTGAAGAAGCTAAAGTTGAACGGTTCTATGAAGACCTACAAGATCTTTTAGAACTAACACCCAAAAAAGATGTCCTTTTCATTATAGGGGACTGGAATGCAAAAGTCAAGAAACACCTGGAGTAACAGGCAAATTTGGCCTTGGAATGCGGAATGAAGCAGGGCAAAGACTAATAGAGTTTTGCCAAGAAAATGCACAGGTCATAGCAAACACCCTCTTCCAACAACACAAGGGAAGACTCTACACATGGATATCACCAGATGGTCAACACCGAAATCAGATTGATTATATTCTTTCCAGCCAAAGATGGACAAGCTCTATACAGTCAACAAAAACAAGACCAGGAGCTGACTGTGGCTCAGATCATGAACTCCTTATTATCAAATTCAGACTTAAATTCAAGAAAGTAGGGAAAACCACTAGACTATTCAGGTATGACATAAATGTAATCCCTTATGATTATACAGTGGAAGTGAGAAATAGATATAAGGGCCTAGATCGGATAGACTGCCTGATGAACTACGGAATGAGGTTCGTGACATTGTACAGGAGACAGGGATCAAGACCATCCCCATGGAAAAGAAATGCAAAAAAGCAAAATGGCTGTCTGGGGAGGCCTTACAAATAGGTGTAAAAAGAAGAGAAGCAAAAAGCAAAGGAGAAAACGAAAGATATAAGCGTCTGAATGCAGAGTTCCAAAGAATAGCAAGAGGAGATAAGAAAGCCTTCTTCAGCAATCAATGCAAAGAAATAGAGGAAAAGAACAGAATGGGAAAGACTAGAGATCTCTTCAAGAAAATTAGAGATTCCAAGGGAAGATTTCATGCAAAGATCGGCTCGAAAAAGGACAGAAATGGTATGGACCTAACAGAAGCAGAAGATATTAAGAAGAGGTGGCAAGAATACACAGAAGAACTGTACAAAAAAGACCTTCCTGACCCGGATAATCACGATGGTGTGATCACTCATCTAGAGCCAGACATCCTGGAATGTGAAGTCAAGTGGGCCTTAGAAAGCATCACTATGAACAAAGCTAGTGGAAGTGATGGCTTTCCAGTTAAGCTTTTTCAAATCCTGAAAGATGATGCTGTCAAAGTGCTGCACTCAATATGCCAGCAAGTTTGGAAAACTCAGCAGTGGCCACAGGACTGAAAAAGGTCAGTTTTCATTCCAATCCCAAAGAAAGACAATGCCAAAGAATGCTCATACTACCGCACAATTGCACTCATCTCACACGCTAGTAAAGTAATGCTCAAAATTCTCCAAGCCAGGCTTCAGCAATATGTGAACCATGAACTTCCAGATGTTCAAGCTGGTTTTAGAAAAGGCAGAGGAACCAGAGATCAAATTGCCAACTTCCGCTGGATCATGGAAACAGCAAGAGAGTTCCAGAAAAACATCTATTTCTGCATTACTGACTATGCCAAAGCCTTTGATTGTGTGGATCACAATAAACTGTGGAAAATTCTGAAAGAGATGGGAATACCAGACCACCTGACTTGCCTCTTGAGAAATCTGTATGTAGGTCAGGAAGCAACAGTTAGAACTGGACACTGAACAACAGACTGGTTCCAAGTAGGAAAAGGAGTACGTCAAGGCTGTACATTGTCACCCTGATTATTTAACTGTTATGCATCATGAAAAACGCTGGGCTGTGAGAAACACAAGCTGGTATCAAGATTGATGGGAGAAATATCAATAACCTCAGATATGCAGATGACACCACTCTTATGGCAGAAAGTGAAGAGGAATTAAAAAGCCTCTTGATGAAAGTGAAAGAGGAGAGTGAAAAAGTTGGCTTAAAGCTCAACATTCAGAAAACGAAGATCATGGCATCTGGTCCCATCACTTCATGGGAAATAGATGGGGAAACAGTGGAAACAGTGTCAGACTTTATATTTTTTTGGCCCCTAAAATCACTGCAGATGGTGATTGCAGCTATGAAATTAAAAGATGCTTACTCCTTGGAAGAAAAGTTATGATAAACCTAGATAGCATATTCAAAAGCAGAGACATTTCTTTGCCAACTAAGGCCTGTCTAGTCAAGGCTATGGTTTTTCCTGTAGTCATGTATGGATGTGAGAGTTGGACTGTGAAGAAAACTGATCGCCGACGAATTGATGCTTTTGAACTGTGGTGTTGGAGAAGACTCTTGAGAGTCCCTTGGACTGCAAGGAGATCCAACCAGTCCATTCTGAAGGAGATCAGCCCTGGGATTTCTTGGAAGGAATGATGCTAAAGCTGAAACTCCAGTACTTTGGTCCCCTCTTGCGAAGAGTTGACTCATTGGAAAGACTCTGATGCTGGGAGGGATTGGGGGCAGGAGGAGAAGGGGATGACAGAAGATGAGATGGCTGGATAGCATCACTGACTCAATGGACGTAAGTCTGAGTGAACTCTGGGAGTTGGTGATGGACACGGAGGCATAGCGTGCTGTGATTCATGGGGTCGCAAAGAGTTAGACACGCGTGAGTGACTGAACTGAACTGAACTGATAAATGGGGTCGGCAGAGGATCAGATGGTTGGACAGCATTCCTGGACTCAATGAACATAAACTTGAGCAAACTCTCAGAGATACAGGGGTCGCAAAGACTCGGACTGAACAACACCTTCCTATTTTGCTCACTTTTAACTTTCCGGAAATCCTGCTTTTCTCTAAACTTCTGTCCTTGTCTACCAGCAATCTTCAAGACTTCTCTTTCATGTTGTCGTCTCTTCCCAAGTTCCTCACCAATTCTCTTGTCATCGATTCTTCCTCAGGTTTTTCAGTTTTCTCTTTCTTGCGATGTCTTTGCTTCTCATGACACCACACCACACCCCACCCCACCCCCACTATTTATGGTAATGGCGGCTGAATAAGAAGCCCTCCTTCTGCCAGAGCCAGCTGGAATTTGGCATGGAAGAACCACTGGGGTTAAGTGGCTGGCCCAGATCACCCACCCCGACACAGGATCAAGGGAAAGGTCGTTATGAAAACAAGGCCCAAGGAGACACGGGCACTGAGAGGGAGTGGGTCTCAGGAGCGGGGTGTGCTCCCCAGAATCCCAGGACCTGGGAGAGGATGTGGCCTCCAGGGGCCGAGAAGGAGAGGCTGAGGAGTTTGGAGCATAAATACCCACCTCGTGGAAGAGAATTTTATGTGCTGCAGAAAGTGCAGCTGCTGCTGCTGCTAAGTCACTTTAGTCGTGTCCAACTCTGTGCGACCCCATAGACTGCAGCCACCAGGCTCCCCCGTCCCTGGGAGTCTCCAGGCAAGAACACTGGAGTGGGTTGCCATTTCCTCCTCCAATGCATGAAAGTGAAAAGTGAAAGTGAAGTCCCTCAGTCATGTCAGTCTCTTATCGTGAAGAACCTAAGCCACCCCATTTTGTTAAAAAAGACTCCATTTTAGAGTTCTGAGGAAAGATTTGGAAATCCCCTGACCTCACCCCACCACCTTCGAGCCAATCAGATCCCAGATCAGGATCTCTTGACTTTATGGTTCAGGACTTATGACCTGCCCAGGAAATTAGAATTAAGCCCAGGAAATGGGAACCAATCAGAACCCATGGCCAGCCCAGGAAATGAAAACCAATCAGAACCCAACACCTAACCCTTCCACAGAACGTAACATTTTTCGCCCGAGAATACCCTATATAAACAATGAAACCCAGAGTTCGAGGCTCCTTTCTGCTGCCGCTGCATTGGTGTCCATGGGAGCCCCAGCTGGAGCTTGGTAATAAAAACTCTCTTGCTTTTTTCCATAACAAATCCTAAAGGAAATCAACCCTGAATATTCCCTGGAAGGACTGATGCTGAATCTGAAACCCCAATACTTTGGCTACCTGATGTGAAGAGACGACTAACTTGAAAAGACCCTAATGCTGGGAAAGATGGAAGGCAGACGGAAAAGAGGATGGGATAGTTGGATGTCATCATAGACTCGATGGACAGGAGTTTGAGCAAGTTCTGGAGATGGTGAAGGGCAGGGAACCCTGCCTGGAGCAGTCCATAGTGTTGCCAAGAGTCCGACAGGACTGAGCGACCTAACAACAACCCACTTCAGTATTCTTGCCTGGGAAATCCCATGGACACAGTCCCTGGGGATCTCAAAGAGATCTGACTGAGCACTGCGACCATTTTATATTTCTCTTTGATTCTAATGCTCATACAAGTAACCAGCATCACTGAAAATAATCTCCTAAAATGAAGTCTTTGTAGTCAATTTACTACCATGCTCATATAAAACAGGGTGGGTAGGGGTGGGTGGGGGTTGATGTGGGGTGGTGGCTGGACCCAGAAATATTCCTGCAATTAGAATTAATTTAAGCAGTTTAAGTAAACAAGAACTGGCTTAGTGTACAGATGACAAGCTGGAATGTGAAACATAGTAACACCCAGAAGGAGAAAAATATCTTGACATTCCACTTCTTCAAAGATCAAGCTTATTAGTCACTGCAGCAGCCCAGTGACAATGCACCCTGAGGGGAATGCAGGCTGGAGCAAAACAGGTACCATTCTGAGCTTCCGACATAGTAGCCTTGGTAAATCAGGAACAGCCTCTCGGGCCCATCGTCCTCCTCAGGAAGTCCAGGTAAGTTTAGGGGAGTCTCTCCTGGTTTTCAGATCTCCCAGTTATGGGGTGATGACCCCAAATTTTATTTGGCAGGGTATTAACAGTTAAAAGACACAGGAGGATCCTGGTTGAAAGATACTGGGATTTGCTCAGTTGAAAGCCACTCAGTGACACTTCCCTGGTGGTCCAATGATAAAGAATCCACCTGCCAGTGCACGGGACACAGGTTTGATCCCTGGTCTGGGAGGATACCATATGCCTTGGAGCAACTAAGCTCAAGCAACACAAGTACTGAGCCTGTGCTCCAAAGCTTGTGCTCTGCAACAAGAGTAGCTACAGCAGTGAGAAGCCAGCACAGCAATTAGTGTAGTTCCTGCTTGCTGCACCCAGAGAAAGCCCACATGCGGCAAAAAAAGGCCCAGCACAGCCAAAGGAAAAAAGACACTGAGTGATCTGGACTGACCAAAAAAGGAGACTCAGAATGCCAGTCTCCAACCAACCAGCCACGTTTATGTATTTTATGTACAGAATGTATAGCCCCTGCTCGCCGCAAGAGAGAAAAGCCAGGGCACAGTGAAGACCCAGCACAGCAAAAAATAAATTTGTAAAGTTATTAAAGAAGAGAGAAAACATTTCCTGTCATGAGAACTGCATTATTCTTTATGGAAACTGTTTCTGTTCCATGCTTATGATGCTTATGATGACACAGCTTCAACTACTTTTGAGAAAAACTTGTTTTTATCATAATATATGTCATATACATATAAACATCATAAGTGAATACTTCCTCAACGTAATGGAATGTCAAAAATTACTAGATGATCACTTGACAGTAATTAGGCAGTTTTAGTTTTTACTTACAAATTATATGTTCTCTCTTTTTTTTGCTGTCTGTTTCCAAAAGCTCCGTCAGATGTGAACAACAAAGCAGATTACAAAATAACATCTTGAGAAGACATTACAATCTATTTTCACCAAAATTATCACCAACTTTGCACCATTTATAAATATTTCTTTGTGTATTAACTGACTGAACTCAAGTCCTAAAGGAACTTTCTTCATGTTTATAGGGCAGCTACTATGTTCCCTGTCATTGTCTTATGTGCAATTTCACATTACAAAAGTCTCAAAATAACCCACTGACTTGAAACGTAAATTAAACTTTAAATCTCAGTCACAACATGTGGACAGAAAAAATAACGCTAAGGAAAAAACTTGAAAAAACAAAAGAAATAGGGTAGCTTGATTTGAGAGAATCGCATTGAAACATATATATATTACCATATATAAAATATATAGCCAGTGGGAGTTTGATATATAACTGGGCATCTAGAGCCACTGCTCTGTGACAACTTGGAGGGATAGGTTGGGGAAGGAGGGAGGGTACACATGAATGCCTATGCGCGATTCATGTTGAGATATGGCAAAACCCATCACAATATTAAACAAACAAACAAACAAAAACTCAAGAGAAAGGAAATTCTACTACAGCTGACAATGAACTATGGAGCATATTTATTAATTCTATAATGTTACCCCATGGACTGCAGCCTACCAGGCTCCTCCGTCCATGGGATTCTCCAGGCGAGAATACTGGAGTGGGTTGCCTTTTCCTTCTCCAGGGGATCTTCCCAACCCAGGGATCGAACCCAGGTCTCTCACATTGCAGGCAGATGCTTTAACCTCTGAGCCACCAGGGAAGCCCCTATAATGTTACTTCAACATTTTAATATGCTTTGGAAAACTGGACTTCTATTTCGTATTAATATTAAATTTTTCTAAACAGTACTGTTCATTAGGCTAGTGTAAAAATATCTTAAGCAATAGATAGTAAATAGTAATTTGTCTGTTTAGTAAAACAGATAAACTGTAATTTACTACCATCTTCAAGGCAGTGGCAACCCAGTCCAATACTCTTGCCTTGAAAATCCTGTGGACGGAGGAGCCTGGTAGGCTGCAGTCCATGGGGTTGCAAAGAGTCAGACACAACTGAGCTACTTCACTTTCACTTTCCCTCAATAACCGTATAGAACAATGGGACATATCTGTACAGCAGGAAAAGGAATGTAATAAATTCATAGCGGGAGTAAACATTCAGTGTTTTGTTAAACAGTCTCACTGTGGTTTCTCCGACGTTTGACAACTGATACCTTTAGACTTCAAAGCCAACTGCTTCCTATGCTGCCTATCTGGGCAGGCTGAGAAATTCCCATCAGTTGGAAGTCCATAGTGCTCCAACTAGAAAGCTTCATCAGTTAAAAAAACATTCTCATAACATATCATCTGCCCCAGTATCCAAACCAGATTTTGGGTTTGGTTCATTCTTGTGCTTTTGGTGACTTCAAAGTAACAAGAACAAACATGTTGGGGATTGAATATATGAAATCTCTAGCTTATCAAACCAACAAAAAGATTCCACCATGTAGTCTGCATTCTCAATGATTTCTGGGACCTCTCCGGTGACTCAGGGATAAGGAATCGGCCTGTCAATGCAGGAGACGAGGGGTCAATGCCTGGTCCAGGAAACTCTCACATGCTGTGGAGCCACTAAGCCCCTGAGCCACAACTGTTCAGCCAATAATAAATAAATAATCCCAAATAAATTATTTCAGAATTCTCCAAGGTCAAAATGAGATACCACTTATACCTTAGTTCTGAAGTTTATTTCCTAATAGTTTACATGTTTATTTTCCTATTTTCACTTCATGTAAATCAGGTGCATACTATAGGTTTTATTGGGAACAAAGGAGGACATTGGGAAATATCATACAGGAACATCCATAAACAGGGAAGTAGGTTTTAGTGGGGCAGAGTCTATAAAAGCTTCAATATGGACAGAGTGTGGAGAGAATAACTCAAGTGCAAATTATTAGTATATACTCCCCAAATTAACTATTCTTTGATTTCATCATGAAAATAAACTCTAATAGATTCTTTCAACCTTAAGAGCCTTTGGGGCATTACTAGGTTCTCCTATGAAGAACTGAAATCGGATAAAACTGTGTTATTTGAAGAAAAATGATTGTTGTGAATAAAGAAATATTGATTATATGAATGCACGTAAATCCTTCAAAATACTAATTTTTCACAGGACATTCCTGGTGGTCACAGGAATCCCAGGTTAAGAACCTGCCTTGCAACAAAGGGGACTCAATCCTTGTTCAGTCCTTGGTTGGGGATATAAGATCCCACATGCAGCAGAGCAACTAAGCCCAGGTACCGCAAAGACAGAGCAGGCATACTCCAGAGCCCCCCTGCCAGGATGAAAGGTCCTGGCATCCTGCGTGATGCAAAAAAGATCTCGTGATCCGCAATAAGGCCCATGGGAGTAAAACAAATAAACATTTAAAAAAAATACTGATTCTGCTTCCTTTGGGTATATAATCAGAAGCGAGACTCTGAGATCCTATGTATGTTCTCTTTTTAATATTTGAGGAACCTCTGTACTGTTTTCCATGTACTATTTACATTCCCACCAACCATTCACTAGAGTTCCTGCTTACCTGTATTGTGCAGGTATGTGGCATGTGCACGTGATTTGGAAAGACATGGCGAGAACCCCACTGCACTGGCAGCAAGAAATAGCAGCTGCATCATCTCCAGAATAAGCCTCTGTACTCCAGATTGCTATGGAGCTGATGGTCCTCAGAGACTACGAATAATCCTTTCCTGTGCCCGTGAGTTAAGTCGCTTCAGTCATGTCTGACTCTTTGAGACCCTATGGACTGTAGTCCACCGGACTCCTCTGATCATGGAGTAGGTTGTCATGCCCTCCTCCCGACTCAGGAATCAAACCCGTGTCTCTTATGTCTCCTGCATTGGCAGGTGATTCTTTATCACTAGCACCACCTGGGGAGCTTGATCTTTCCTTACATCCTGAGATTTAATGGCCCCTCCCTAATGAAATCCCTCTGCCATCAAAGTTTAGCACCATTTTCCTTCTAGGTTGAAAGACCCTTATGAAATTTCATCTGGTTCAACACACTTTCCACACATTCAGTGATAATCCATCCATCGTGCTATGCAATCCCCAGAAAGATTCCAAGGTTTAACAACTCATGCATCTATGATGGAATAAAACACATGAAGGTGCCCGAGCAGCAAACAGGATTCAGGACAGCTTTTCATCAGTCACAGTGACCTCAGCCAGCCCCAAAACTGTCATCTCCAAACTCTAATAATAAAAAGATGTGTATGCTGGTGCCAGTGAGATTTCAACAACTTGCAAAGATACACTCCAAGGTCTTGTTTCCCTTCCAAATCCATCAGAAACCTTCTTCATTACAACTCAAAATAACAGAAAATACTAAAAATGACCTTCAATATCATCTCCTGGATTTTACCAAGTTATTTTTAGGTTGCATAGTGATTCATGCCCTTCCAAAAGACATCACAAAATTCATTCCATGGAGTTGATGCTGTGGGGAACCTTCTGGATCCCACCTCCAGGACCAATGCACCCATCCCTCCGTATGGGCTCAGCTCAGGCCTTGATTCTAACACATTGCAGGGTGACAGTCGTCTTCCAAATTCCACGTCCTTCCTTCCTCCACAGGTGTGATCATGACCTTCCCAATCAACCAACACACACAAACCTCAGTCACAGCATCTGTGTCCCACGGAAACTGAGCTAAGACACTGTGGCATGCCCACCCTTCCAGGCAACCCACAATTAGCCATGAGCCCACATCCAGGTCCTCCAGTCAAAACTGAGATCACCCTTGTCAACAGTTCCACACAACGTGATCCCACAACTGTTGCAGGGAAGAGCCAATTCTGATTCCAAGTTGGAATGGTTTCTTTGCCTTGCTTCTCACTGCTGTGGTTATTGTAATCCTCCATAATGGCTGGCCTCAGAGGACCCTACCTCTTAGCCTGACTGTTAAACTAAAGTGCCTCTGTTGAGCTCACAGGGGGATGCTCTGTCCTCCCAACCTGTGAACGGCTGCAGGAAAGAAGAGATGAACACAGAAGGCTGGCTGTCCCTGAGATATACTGCAAGACTGATGGCCCTTTTTACCTTACTTCCCCACGGCCTCTCCCTCTCGATCCTCCCTTCTGACTTTATTTCCTCACTGCTTCTTTCTCTGGTTTCATAAAAGAATCTGGCATCCAGACACCAACAAGATGGCTATTTTGAGATATTAGTTAGCCATCTTCTTGGTCGGCGGGTTTTCAAAATGAAGTCCCATTGTTTGCCTCAAGAAGTCATCTCCCCAAAGCACTGGCCTCTCTCGCAGGCAGCAGAGCGAGCTTGAACTGGGTCATACCACTGTGCTTGCAACACACGCATACACCATTCATAGGGCTCATCCAGAGGCCGAAACTTGCCTCCTCTCACAACTCTCCTAGACCCCCGATAGCTTCCTCTCCACTTTCCCACATTTTTTCACCACTTTTCTGTGCTCTGTTGAGCAACATGGGTAAACAGTAGAGACCACTGGGCCCAGGCAACACACAGAAACACACAAGCCGCAAATGCAAGGGCACTGGGCACTCAGTATGGAGACCAAGAAACTGGCCCTCCTGGGAAAACATGCCAGGAACTGGGGATATCACAAAGTTTTAAAGGTCCTTGAGATTTGGCTTGATTGAGCTCAGTGAAGAAATCACATTGAAAGGCCCCAATTTCACTGCCACCTGTTGTCCCTGATTGACCTAGTTGGAAGATACCCCAGCTCTTTAAGGAAGCGGGGCCTCCCTCATAGCCCCTTGGATTCCAAACCTTCTGGCCACTCTAACCACAGTAAAATCAGTATCCCCCACTTTGAGTAGATAAACTGCTGAAAGCAATGTGTTTCCCCACTACAGACATTATGAAGTCTCCCATTAACAGGATTACCAATCCTCACAGGCTTCCATTCTTAAGACCTTATTACCCAATCAGCCCACATGATGCACACCAAGACCTGAGCCTATTAATAACCCTGACTCTATATCCCACACAGCTGTGTACAGCACTCTTGTCACTGGCTTTACAATTCTAGGACAACCTCCCTTCTCCGATTAATTTTAATTCATGAAGACAACCCACTCCTACTCAACTCTATCAAAGGTCTGTTAGCTAGAAGCATTTTCAACCAATTTTTTTTTATCTCTGACAGTATTCCACCAACAACATTCCCACAAATAACCAGGCCTCACTACTTGACGCTAACTGTTCCTTATCCACCTGCCCCACATAATCATCTTAGGTTTAGTGTAGCACTGACAGCCAACCTTGATGCACAAAATCTAAAACTATCCCTCAAATGTCTTCAGATTCTCCGATCTTGTAAGATATTTTCCCACTATTATACACCACTTTCCTCTGCACTTGTCAGCAGTCCATAATTCAGCATTATCCACACTCGGTCTCACTGACTGGAAAACTACCAACCAAAACTCACTTCTTTAATTCAAATAAAACTCTAGTATCAGACCAAAGAGGCGTCCCAGGTGGCTCAGTGGTAACAATCCTCCTGACAATGGAGATGCAAGAGATGGGGGTTTTATCTCTGAGTCAGAAGATCTCCAGGATTAGGAGATGGCAAACCACTCCAGTATTTTTGCCTGGGAAATCCCATGGACACAGGAGCCTGGTGGGCTACACTCCATGGGGTCTCATAGAGTCAGAAATGTCTGAGCATAGAGACCATTTTATATTTTCCTTTGATTCTAGAGCTCATACCAGTAACCAGCATCACTGAAAATAATCTCCTAAAGTGAAGAGTGTCTGTAGTCAATTTATTACCCTGGTCACATAAACCAGAAAAGGACAGTAATACGCCTCCCTAGCCTCTTTCTGAAAGTGAAAGAGGAGAGTGAAAAAGTTGGCCTAAAGCTCAACATTCAGAAAACTAAGGTCATGGCATCTGGTCCCATCACTTCATGGGAAATAGATGGGGAAACAGTGGAAACAGTGTCAGTCTTTATTTTGGGGGGCTCCAAAATCACTGCAGATGGTGACTGCAGCCATGAAATTGAAAGACAGTTATTCCTTGGAAGAAAAGTGATGACCAACCTAGACAGTATATACAAAAGCAGAGACATTACTTTGCCAACAACGGTCCGTCTAGTCAAGGCTATGGTTTTTCCAGTGGTCATGTATTGATGTGAGAGTTGGACTGTGAAGAAAGCTGAGCACTGAAGAATTGATGCTTTTGAACTGTGGTGTTGGAGAAGCCTCTTGAGAGTCCCTTGAACTGCAAGGAGATCCAACCAGTGCATTCTGAAGAAGATCATCCCTGGGATTTCTTTGGAGGGAATGTTGCTGAAGCTGAAACTCCAGTACTTTGGCCACCTCATGCGAAGAGTTGACTCATTGAAAAGACTCTGATGCTGAGATGGATTGGGGGCAGGAGGAGAAGGGGACAACAGAGGATGAGGGCTGGATGGCATCACTGACTCAATGTAAGTGAGTCTGAGTGAACTCCAGGAGTTGGTGATGGACAGGGAGGCCTGGCGTGGTGCGATTCATGGGGTCACAAAGAGTCAGACACTGAGCTACTGAACTGAACTGAACTGAACACTCGAGAAAGAACTCCAGCTCCACCACCAGTTGCAAAGATGAAATTCTAAGCTAGCTCCTGAACAAGTGTTTTGGTATATTTACAAAATAATCAAGTGCCATGTCTCAATTATGACTTTCCCCCTATAAATTACTATATATTTCCTGCACAATATATGTTACCTCAGGATTTTACACTGAAAGGAAATTAGACCATGGGCCTCTCAAGGTAACAACTGAATTTACTTGGGGAGGAAAGGCTGGGGGATTAGGAAGTTCTGAAGTGACCTGAGACCACAGATATAGAGTAGAGGGGACCCTACAGGCGGAGCTTAACAAGATTGAAAAGCAAAAAACAGTACCTCACTATTCCCGGGGAGTCTGCACCTACCAACTCTCAGCTTCAGGAATTTCTGTAAACTCACCTCCTTTGAGTGGAGACACCAGAGACTCCCAAGTGTTAGGTTCCAGAGAAAAGAGACAACGAAGGGTGGAACCTAGGACACAAGCCTGCCTCTGGAAGTGTGAGAGGCTGATCGGGGGAGGGTGGGGCCGGGCGGGGGAGGGCAGGGCCCTCCGTTTGGTTCCAGAGGTATCTTATCAGGGTTAAGTAGTACTTGAGGGTCCCTCAAAAAGTCTCGTATTGCAGCATTGATTGCTCATTGGTTTAAGTAACTGTAACACTTTTAATAAAACCTTAAAAATCTGTGGGATAATCGCAATGGAAAGAAAGATTTGGCCTAACATTTGGAATCCTGCATGTCCGAAGACAGAGGATGAGATGGTTTGATGGCATCACCAACACAATAAGTCTGAGTAAACTCTGGGAGTTGGTGATGGATAGGAAGGCCTGGTGTGCTGCTGTCTATGGGGTCACAAAGAGTCGGATATGACTGAGGGACTGAACCAAACTGTACTTGGAGACCTGCTGATGAGGCTGAAGTGATTCAGAGGCCTGGGAACTGAAACCTGGTCTGGTGGCCAGGTTGGGGTTGGGTGGGGTTGATGTGGGGTGCTGGTGGGGTGGGGCTAGATGTGGGGTGCTGGCTGGACCCAGGAATATTCCTGCAATTAGAATTTAAGCAGTTTAAGTAAACAAGAACTGGCTTTACGTAGGGATGAAAAGCTAGAATGTGAAACACACAACTCTTAGAAAGGGCTACTTCATACTAACACTTCTAAGGAGGAAAAATGTCTTGACATTCCACTCCTTCAAGGATCAAGCTTATTAGTCACTGCAGTGGCCCAGTGAAAGTGCACTCTGAGGGGAAAGCAGGATTGAGAAAAGCAGGCAGCATACTGTGCTTTGGACATTCTGGCCTTGGTATTTCAGGAAGGGTCTCTTGGGTCCATCCACCTCTTCAGCAGGGCCAGAGAAGTTTGGCAGAGTCTCTCCTGGTTTTCAGATCTCCCAGTTATTGATTGATGACCCCCATTTTGTTTGGCAGTGTTTTAACATACATAGCGCCCAGTTAAACGACATGAGTAGAACTTCCCTGGTGGTCCAGTGGTAAATAATCTACCTGCCAATGCATAGGACCCAGGTTTGATCCCTGGTCTGGGAGGATACCACGTGCCTCAGAGCAACTAAGCCCGTGCAACACAAGTACTGAGCCTGTGCTCTAAAGCCAGTGCTCTGCAACAACAGTAGCCACAGCAAAGAGAAGCCTGCACACAAGTAACTAGAAAGTCGTTTGCCCTTGCTATAACTAGAGAAAGGCCACGCGCAGCAAAAAGAGGCTCAGCACAGCCAACAACAAAAAAAAGACATTGAGTCCTCTGGACTGAGAAGCCACAGCAATGAGAAGCCTGCACACAAGTAACTAGAAACTCACTTCTCCTTGCTACAGCTAGAGAAAGCCCACGTGCAGCAAAAAGGCTCAGCACAGCCAAAAACAAAACAAACAAACAAACAAAAAAACTGACTCCTCTGGACTGACCAAAAGAAGCATCAAAATGCTAGTCTCCAACCATACCCCAGTCAAGTTTCTCTGGAGAATTCATAGCCCGATTGCTGCTGCAAAAAGAGAAAGAAGCCAGCACAATGAAGACTTCGCATAGCCAAAAATAAATTTTAAACATTATTAAAGAGAGAAAAAAACTTTTTATGAGAAATGAACTCTTCTTTATAAAAGTTTCTGTTCCATGCTTATGATGACAAAGCTTCAAACACTTATATGAGAAAAACTTGTTTACATCATAATATATAATACTTAAGTCAGTACTTCAATGTAATGGAATGTCAAATTATTATAAGATCACTTCACAGTAATTAGGCAACTTATTTCTTGTTGAAAAATTGTAAAATATTTTCTCTCATTTCTTTGTTGTCTGTTTCTGAAAGATCTGTCAGTTGTGGACAACAAAGCACATTGTAAAATATAAAGTCTTAAGACATTAGAATTTATTTTCACCAAAATTTTCAACTTGGCACTATTTATAAATATTTCTACATATATTATCTGACTGAACTCAAGTGCTAAAGGAACTGTCTTTACATTTACAGGGCACCTACTATGTTCCCTGTCATTGTCTACATGCATTTTAATGTTACAAAAGTCTCAAAATAACCCACTGACTTATGTATTTGTTAGTGTAAGGCAGGAAAGAAATGTAAATTTAACATTAAATCTGGGTCATAACATGTGGATAGAAAAAGTAACGCCAAGGAAAAACTAGTGAAAAAAAAAAACAACAAAAGAAATAGGATGGCAGGATTTAAGAGATTAGCACTGAAACATATATATTACCATATGTAAAAGAGCCTGTGGGAGTTTGATGTATGAGCGAGCGCTCTGGGACAATCTGGAGGAATACGGTGGTGACAGAGGTGGGTTCAGGAGGGAAGGGACATATGTATGCCTATGGCCTATGCATGTTGATGTGCAGCAAAAACCATTACAATATTGAAAAAAAAAATTAAGTGATGGCGAGTTAGGCCTGAACACAGAATCAAACCTTTCCCACACCTAACACATTTGTGTAGTTTTCCTCCAGTCTGAATTTTCTGAGGGTCAAAAAGTTGATATATTTTACCACATTCTCTACATGTCTAAGTTTTCACTGCCCTATGGATTCTCAGATGATCTGCAACGTCATTCCTTGTGACTGAAGAGTTTGCCACATAATACCATTTATGTGGTTTCTCTCCTGTAGGAACTGCCTAATGCTGAACATGCACTAGAAATGGCCACATTCATTTCACTTGTATCTTTTCTATGCTGTATGAATTCTCTGAATTATAAGGCCTGAACACTGACTAAAGGCTCTGTCATACTCACGACATTTGCACTAAAATGTTTCTCACAACTGTCACATTTCTAATGTTTCTCTCTAGTATGAATTCTCCCATAGTTTCTAAGTTCGTCATTTCAAATGACGGCCATGTACATCATACTTATAAGGTTTCTCTCCTGTCTGAACTGCCTGATGATGAGTTATGGATGACTGTGCCTAAATGGTTTGTCACAATTTTTATATTTGTAAGGCTCTCTCCAGTATGAATTCTCTGATGAACTGCAAGGTTTGAAGTTTGCCTGAAAGCCTTGCCACATACATCACAATTATATAGTTTCTCTCTCATATGATACCTCCAATGAATTACAAATTTTGCAGCTTGATTAAAGGCCTTGCCACATACATCACATTTATGTGGTTTCTCTCAAGTATGAATTCTCCAATGTATTGCAAGTTTTGTAGTTTGATTAAAAGCCTTGTCGCACACGTCACATTTATATGGTTTTCCTCCTGTATGGATTCTTTGTGGTCTAGTGAGTTCTGAGTCCTGAAGAAAGGTTATGTCATACTCATTACATTTGTCAGGTCTTTTCTTTTGTGTTTCATGGTCTAGTAGCAGTTCTGAAGGGTGCATAACAGCATTCTCATGTTTATGAGAAAAGCCTTTGCAGACATTACAAGTTCTCTGAGATGATGAACCTGAGGCGCTGACATTTGTCACAACTTGACTACATTCAAAAATTATTCCTTCAGATTGTACTATCTGCAATTCATCCTGAAAGGTGGATCCGTGCCTTTCAAAAGGTCTATTTCTTGCATCACTTCTACTATGATGGTCTCTTCCATCAGTGAGGTTTTGTTATGGGATGTAGACATTCCTTTGTCATTTCTTTCATCATCTGTCCACAGACAGTCAAAGTCATGTATATTTTCCTGGATCTTCCTGAGGCGAAAATCTTTGATTTTAAGGCTTTCAGCTCTTCCAAACATCACTCTTTGAAAAATTTCCCCTATCCCACTGTTTGCTTTTGCCTGTAATTTCTTGGTCATATGTGTATGAGACATATCGACAAGACATAAAGAACCACAGGTATTCTATTAGTTACAATTCATAAATAAATTATTTCTTGTCAAACACATGATATTGTACCAAAAGTCATATCCATCCTGAACAGAATTATGAATCTTCGTAATGATGATCTTAAAACTATAGAACACTAAAGGAATAGAACTCTTTAAAAAAGAATGATCATGTGTAATTTAAATTCACTTTAGGGTAGTGTAGTTTCAAACACAATCAGAAAACATTCATTTTATGCAAACTCACGTCAGTTCGCAAAGGAAACGTATTTTCCCACCATGACCTCAAAGCTCATCCTACTTTGTACTAAACACACTGCTGTCTCATAATTGAGGAGAAACGAATGGTATATGTCACACATTTTATGCATACTTATACATATCTAAAAGGTAAAGAACATACAGGACTAAGGAGGTGACTCAGTGGTAAAGAAACTGCCTGCCAATGCAGAAGACACGGCACAGGGGGATACAATCCTTGGGTAGGAAAGATCCCCTGGAGCAGGAAATCACAACCCAGTGCACTATTCTTTCCTGAAAAAAATTCCATGCATAGGAAAGCTTGGTGGGCTACAGTTCATGAGATCACAAAGAGTCAGACAGGACTGAGCACCTGAGCAAACTAGCATCAATCAGGCAATACACTGGAATGGTAAACAATGCAAAAGAAGCATTCTAATGAATAATGTGAAAAACAAATGGCAGTTAGTAACTGTTCCACAAATACTGCACTGAGAAAATAAAGAATTCTGTAAACTATATATATATCCATATATATATATCCATATATATATATATATATATATTCTTCTTCTTCTTTTTTTTACTGGACCATGTGGCTTATGAGATCTTGGTTCCCTGACCATGGATTAAATCCATGCTCGCTGCAATGAAGATACTGAATCCTATCCACTTGACTGTCAGGGAATTCCCCAAAATAATTTTAAAAATAAAAAAATAAACACTTTTCTAAATACCTCTAAGAAATCTATCAGTAGATAGACATATAGTCATTTTATCACTATTAATAAGAACCATTAATAAGTGGTTCATGTAAGTTCTATTGTGTAATACAAAAAGACCGTCATTTTTTAAAAACAAAAAATAAGTGAAACATTCTCTGCTTACACAATAATCATTCAATACATCAACTCCCTATCTACACAGTAACCTAAATTCACCCAGTTCATTGGCTCCAAGATACATGTAAAGGAACAAGCTTTGGGGCTTCCCTTGTGGCTCAGAGGTAAAGAATCCGCCTGCTAGTGCAGGGCACACAGGTTTGATCCCTGATCCGGGAAATCCCCACATGCCTGAGAACAACTAAGCCTGTAGGCCACAAGTGATGATTCTGTGCTCTAGAGCTGGGGAGTCACAACTACTGCACAAACACACAGAGATCACGCATTGCAACAGGAGAATCCACTAGAATGAGAAGATCATGCACTGCAATTAGAGGGTAGCCCTTGCTCGCTGCAAGTAGAGAAAAGCCCCTGAAGCAACAAAGACCCAGTGCAGTCAAAAACAAATAAATTTTAAATAAATCTTTAACATAATGTTATAAAGATAAAGGAATGTGATTGGAAAACCTAGTTAACTAGAGTCAGAGACAACTCTCTTGGGAACAAAATGTAAAATAACAACATACAAGATATAATGTAGATGAGACATGTGACAATAAGCATGACAGGAAGTAAATATACCTTTTAAGCAAAAGTAACCTTTGAGGCAAACTCCCTGTGGTCCAGTAGTTAGGACGATGTGCTTCCACTGTAGGGGGCACAGATTCTATCCATGAATGGAGAACTAAGAACCAGACTGCCATGTGGCACAGCAAAAAAAAAAAAAAAAAACTTCTAATGTTTTTCCATAAAACACACAAGAGTCTATGCCACCTAACAGCACTAATTACCACAGGAGGGGGACAAGGGGAAGTAAATCCCTGTGAAATAGCTCATCACATGCTACCCAAAGTTAAGCAACAAAATTGACAGGAGTCAAATGACAGATTGTTGCAGAACATATAAAGACATTGCCTTTGGGACCTCTTTTCTTGGAGTCCAATTTCCATGAAACCTCTCTTTAAAAAAAAAAAAATCACTTTGTTCATTTAGAAACAGCCATCTGTAGGTCAGAAGTACTTTGTGTTTTCTTTAATAAAATGTAATTTTGAGGTAGGATTTGGAAGGGCTGCAGGTTGGACATCTACAATCAGCTACCCTCCTCTTGCATGCCCTGAGATAAGAGATAGGTGGGCTCTGTTGAGGAATTTACAGCCAAAAAAAACAGGGTGAACAGGCAGTTTGTCTCTTAATTCAAGGGAACAATCATGGCAAGGACAAAGAAAGGAAAAAGCCCTGTCTGATAAAGGAGAAGATACACAAGTAGGCGCCTTGGAGTTAAAAGTCAGAGGATCAGTCCAGGCCATAATGAATTTTGCTCCTCTGAGAAGCCTTTACTTCAAGATCCAGGGTGTGCCTGTGTACTCAAGGGGAGGATCCTGAGACAAACTAACCAGGGGGGACAAAGCAAGGTGATTGGCCCACATTTCTCATACCTTTCTTACTAAAAACACACATCTTACTTTCCTTAAGCAACCATGAGCTGTCCATTATATTGGCATTTTGTAGACTAGTGAACATAAATAACAGTGATAATATCTAAGAATATTTGCTTTCTTATAGAGAATATCTCAGGGTGGCACCGAACATATTCATTAATAGTCCAAAATCTCTTTAGTTTGCCGGTAAGAGGAAATGTGTTTTCAGTAATCTGTGTTTTAGAATCTTATTTTATTTGGAAATGACCTAGATATTCAACGAACTTGCAACTCTTAGTTTAGAACAACCCTAGAAATTCAGGTTATTCAAATCTGGAGAGATTATTTTAGACAGACATTTCTAAAGTATAATCATTCCTAACAGAGTTTATCTAAAAGCTCCAATTGCATTTGCATTCTTTCCTTAAAAGTTTCTTCACTAGAGTTACTTTAAGTGTTGACACTTACTTAACATTAAACCTAGGTACAATTAAAGTATTAGACAATGTTGAATCTTAATTAGATTAGCAAAGAAACATTAATACTAGATATTTATTATTGAATATTTCCCACTTCACGCGAACCTGAAAATCATTTAGGTTAATTTCTCTTGTAATTGTTTGATTTGTAAGTGCTTACTTTTTTATTTTAACAAACAATTGAATTAGGGCTCATTTACAAATTAACCTCAGCAATATTATCCAAAAACAAAGACACACACTGAGACAAACATAAATGCAGATCGACAGACATGAGAGCTCTCAACTTTCCTGCTTGAGATTTAAAATGTCTCTTTCACCGTTTTCTTCCCACCCCTCGCCCCGTGGTTTAAAATTCTGATTTGCCCAAGACTGACATCCCTGGAAAAATGGGTTACGTACTTCAAGGACATGGCATAGGTTGCATGCTATGCAGGGTCGCTTCAGTCCTGTCCAACCCCCTGCAACCCCGTGGACTCTAGCCCACCAGGCTCCTCTGTCCATGATGGGACTCTCCAGGCAAGAATACTGGAGTGGGTTGTCATTCACTCCTCCAGGGCATCTTCCCTACCCAGGGATCAAATCCACGTCTCCTGTGTCTCCCCCAGGGGCTGGCAGGTTCTTTACCACTAGAGTCATCTGGGAAGCCCTGGCAAAGGTTAACTTTCAGCTTTTTTATTTGGCAGGTCTTCTAAAAAAGCTTTCTGTTTTTAATTCCACTTGTAAAAAGAACCCGTTTTGCACTTTCAAAGAAAAAGAATTCATCTTAACCAGTTTTCTCCAGAGTCTAATCAATATGGCTATCCTGTATCAAACAAGTTATCTTTCCTTTCTATAGTCATAGATTGATGGCTAAGATACAGATCAAATAGTGGTCAAATTGACTGTGATAATAGGGCCAGAAGGACTGATAAAAATCTTGGAACGTCCCTCCAAGGAGATGCGGGTGTTTGATCAGAAGAATCTAAAGGGGCAAACAAACTTGCTAGAGTGGGGGAACCTGGGTTCCCCCTTCCCACTTAGAGACTGGGGCAGTTACAAGGGGACCGGATGATGGAGAGGGAGACAGAGGGTTTGGGAGGGCTGTAAGGCCACAACAGGACAAAGAATGGAGAGAGAAAGGCAGTGGGGGGTGCTGCTGGAGCTGTGGGCTGGCTAAACAGAGTCGACTTAAAAAGTGAAGATTTGATCAGCCAAAATATAATGTGACATTGTAATATGGATAATCATCTTCACAAATTGCGTAGTTCTTTTTCAGTTGTAACTTCTCTTTAGATAGTTTTAAGTTGCCTTTATTTACCTCACGGTAAGCAGAGAGGAGGCAACTTGGATGGTGCTAAGCCTGAGGTTGGTTGGCAAGGGCACTTGCAAAGGCTGAACAATCTCAATATTTGTCCTCCATCTTGTCTATGGTGCTGCAAGACTTGCACTCACAGGAGACAGTCAGGACATTCACACTCAGGGCAGTTTCCATGCAGGTTGGAAGCAAGGTCAGAGGAATGCACTGCCTTGTCTTGAAGCCTAAACAAGATTATTTATTTAATTTCCCTAACACCCTGGTCAGTTTTCATTCCAATTCCAAAGAAAGGCAATGCCAAAGAATGCTCAAACTACCGCACAATTGCACTCATCTCACATGCTAGTAAAGTAATGCTCAAAATTCTCCAAGCCAGACTTCAGCAATACATGAACCGTGAACTCCCTGATGTTCAAACTGGTATTAAAAAGGCAGAGGAAACAGTGATCAAATTGCCAACGTCCGCTGGATTATGGAAAAAGCAAGAGAGTTCCAGAAAAACATCTATTTCTGCTTTATTTACTATGCCAAACCCTTTGATTGTGTGGATCACAATAAACTGTGGAAAATTCTGAAAGAGATGGGAATACCACCTAACCTGCCTCTTGAGAAATCTGTATGCAGGTCAGGAAGCAACAGTTAGAACTGGACATGGAACAACAGACTGGTTCCAAATAGGAAAAGGAGTACGTCAAGGCTGTATATTGTCACCCTGCTTATTTAACTTCTTGCAGAGTACATCATGAGAAACGCTGGACTGGAAGAAACACAAGCTGGTATCAAGATTGCCGGGAGAAATATCAATAACCTCAGATATGCAGATGAAACCACCCTTATGGCAGAAAGTGAAGAGGAGCTAAAAAGCCTCTTGATGAAAGTGAAAGAGGAGAGCGAAAAAGTTGGCTTAAAGCTCAACATTCAGAAAAAGAAGACCATGGCATCCGGTCCCATCACTTCATGGGAAATAGATGGGGAAACAGTGGAAACAGTGTCAGACTTCATTTTGGGGGGCTCCAGAATCAGTGTAGATTGTGACTGCAGCCATGAAATTAAAAGACGCTTACTCCTTGGATGAAAAGTTATGACCAACCTAGATAGTATATTCAAAAGCAGACATTACTTTGCCGACTAAGGTCCACCTAGTCAAGGCTATGGTTTCTCCTGTGGTCATGTATGGATTTGAGAGTTGGACTGTGAAGAAGGCTGTGCACCGAAGAATTGATGAGTGTGAACTGTTTTGTTGGAGAAGAATCTTGAGAGTCCCTTGGACTGCAAGGAGATCCAACCAGTCCATTCTGAAGGAGATCAACCAAGGGATTTCTTTGGAAGGAATGATCCTGAAGCTGAAACTCCAGTACTTTGGCCACCTCATGTGAAGAGTTGACTCATTGGAAAAGACTCCGATGCTAGGAGGGATTGGAGGCAGGAGGAGAAGGGGACGACCCAGGATGAGATGGCTGGATGGCATCACAGACTCGATGAACGTGAGTCTGAGTGAACTCTGGGAGATGGTGATGGACAGGGAGGCCTGGCGTGCTGCGATTCATGGGGTCACAAAGAGTCGGACACGACTGAGCGACTGAACTGAACTGAACTGACTGAACACACTGGTGTCTCCATGGTAAGAATCTGCTTAGTAATTTGGGAGACATGGGTTCGATTCTTGTTCTGGGAACATCTCACATGTCACGGAGAATAAGGTGATGAGCCACAAATGCTGAGCTTGTACGGTAGAACTACGCAAGCCCGTGTGCCTAGGGCCCAGGCTTCACAACAAAAGAAGCCACCACAATGAGAAACCATGTTCCCCGCAACTAGAGAGTAGCCCTCACTCGTCTCAAATAGACAAAAGTCCACACAGCAAAAAAGACCCGGTACAGGCCTAAAAAAAATGACCTTGCCTTCATCTTTGTGGGTACTACAGCAGCACTCATGGGTGCTGTACATTTCACATGTCGAAGAACAGAACCCTAAGTACAGAGAAGAAAAATCTCCTGTGAGAGTTCACAAACATTAAACATCTGTTTTCTCACAGAACTCTCCTCACACTTGGAGAGTTTCCCAAACCCCATGAACGGTGTGGCTTCCTCTCTGTCCTTGTGACAGCTGACCTGTGATCACACTGTGGATACTTTCCCACTCATCTGGATGTTTGCTATTAGCATCTCATTCTCCGCATTCCAGGGGTCTTCTTCCTTGTGCCACAAGAATGGAGATAACGTTCAGATCAGAAACAGAGCTTCCTACTCAGAAGTAATGCTATATACTGTGGCTTCTTCCAGAATCCAACCTCTCTCTCTCTTTTTTAAATAAATGTATCTGTTATTTTTCATACATTGGTGTATTCATTTCTTCCGGATCGGGTGAGTGTTCATTGCTGCTTGGTCTTTTCTCCAAGTTCAGCAAGTAGGGGCTACGCTCCAGTTACAGTGCTTGTGGTCCTCACCTGCTGCAGCTTCTCCTGGGCACGGGCTTCAGTACTTGTCCCATGTGGGCTCAGTAGTTGCAGCTTCTGTCTCTAGAGTGCTGGTTCCCAGTTGAGGCACACAGGCGTAGCTGCTCTGTGACATGTGGGATCTTCCCAGACCAAGGATCCAACCTGTGTCTCCTGCATTGGCAGGTGTAGAATCCAGCTCTTTTGTCAGCCAAGGAGTGAGGACATTACAAACGGACAGAAAAATACTTCTCAAATGAATTTACTATCTGCCTCCTTCTGAATGCACAGGGAACAGCAGGTATCTAGTTCCTACCTAAGAACTACTGAATCAAGAACAGAGGGCTAGAAAACAGGCATCTGGATATTTCAAAGTTTGAAATCAGCTTTATAAACACTAGAGCTGTGGAGAAACTCCTTGTGTATCACACAGTGGGCAGGTCACCTGAAGGAAAGACAAGTTTAAACTCCTGATACCAATCGTGAAGCTTTACATGTATGAGTCAACAAGCTTTTGAGCTTAGTCAAGAAAAACAGGGGATCTCAAAAGGTTCAGAGGGAACATGCAGAGGTACTCCAGGGCAGATCCCTACTTCAGAGGGAAGTGATCCTCACCCACAGACAGCAGGTTCCTGAGGGTCTCCACCATCACATCCTGGTACAAGGTCCTCTGGGCAGGGTCCAGGCATTCCCACTCCTCAGGAGTGAAATCTAGGAACACATCCTTGAAGCTCAACTGTGCCTGAAATGAAAACACATTCCACCAATGGGCCCTGAGGAGGATTCTTAGTTTCACACAACATGAGAAGAGGTGAGAGGGGCAAAGCTCAACTCAGTTGAAGTAATATTCTGATAAATCCATTAAAAGCTGCTTGAAGCAAACTGTTGGTCTCTAATCTAATTTAAAATTTCCTCTTTTTCTCTAGGATTACGACATCCTGCAATCAACATGAATTTGTCATGTATGTGGAAAACACATGAAAATTACACAAATTAAAACCAGCACTGGGTTGCCTATGCAGAAGTGTTACATTCAACACACTGAGTGACACAGTGTCACTATCTAGAGGAGTTACAGCAAGACTGGTGTCTTCAGAGACGACAAAGTCCACAGTGACTGTAAAAGAACAGACATTGTGATGATGATGACACCATCACACTGACGACAGGTGTTTCAGCACATCCTACACACTAAGCATTACTCTAAAGACTTCACACGGATGAACTTGTCATCAACAAAACAGCACGTTAGAGAAAGATCTCGTCCACCTTACTGGGGAGAAAAATCTTTCACTCTAAGAAATCGCTCAGATCAAACCTTTAAGAAATGAGGCAACAGCACCTGAGCTCAGGTGGTTGGGAGTGACAACTGAACCTAAAGAATCAACCAGTTAACTACCTGAGAAGGAAAGTGCATCCACAGAGAGTTCCCTGAGAATATCTGAATCAAGTTCAAGGAAGCTGAAATACAATAGAACAGCATAAATGGTCACGATACAGGGTCACACCCTCTCCATGGCAACCCACACAATGTCAATACTCTGACTACAGTTTACATGATTTATGTGATGATGTAGAAAAATCAGCGCCATGAAATACACTTAAGATACAACTGAAACTGCTACAAAGCATACACCATTATTTATGAGATGATGTTTTTGTAATAAAACCATAGAGTTACATATCCATGCATTCATGCATGCGTGTGTAAACACACAATTGATTGAAACAAGAGTTGTCATTATCTTTTTTTCTTTCATTCTATCGGATTTCATTCAGCATCAGCTTTGTGCCTCAAACTTGAAATACAGCAGTGAACATGATGGAGCTTACAATCTAGCAGCCAGCCAGCCAATTTCATCCACAATTTTAATGTAACTACTGAAATAAGTGCTCTGAGACAGGCCTGGTGCTAAGACAAGATTAAACAGAAAGTCTTAAGCTACATTGAGAAATCAGACAAGGTCTCTGTGAGGAAGAAACTTAGGATTGGCAACGTGGGAAACAGAAGAGTGTTGCAAGCAGAGAGAACAGCCTGAGTGCCAGCTCTGAGGCACGAAGATATTTACTGAACAGAAAGTCAGCCAGTGTGACTGGGACACAGGGAATGTACATGGGGTGATGCCAGGCAGAGGCTAATTTATGCAAGATCTATGGATTTAGGACTTTATTCCAAAAGCTACTGGAAGTCACTGAAGAATCTGCAAGAGGAAAGTTAGACACTTACAGCTGTTTTTCAGAGCTCAATCCACTGTGTGTAGAAGTTGTTTACTGCTTACTCATGCCAGACTCTTTTCAACCCCGCTGAGGGCAGCCTGCCAGCTCCTCTGTCCATGGAATTCTCCAGGTAAGAATACTGAGTGGATTCCCATTCTCTTCTTTATTTTACGTCTTCATTCAGTAACTTTTTCAACATTCTATCAATATTCTATTTCTTTTTCAAGCTCATTTATTTTGCTTATGTTGGGTCCTTTCTGTGAGTGGGCTTTCTCTAGTTTCAGCTGCAGTGCCCAGGCTTCTCCTTGCAGTGGCTTCTCTTGTTTTGGAGCACAGGCTCTAGAGAGTGCGGGCTTCCGTAGTAATGGCTCCTGGGCTCTAGGGCACAGGCTCCGTCATTGTGGCCCATGGGCTTAGATGCTCTGGGGCATCTTCCGGGACCTGGAATGGAACCCGTGCACCCAACATTTGCAGGCACATTCTTAGCCACTATACTACTAGGGAACTCCTCAACATTATCTTATTCTAGTTCAAAATAAATAAATAAATAAAAAGTAATACAAGCAGAAAATAACATACAGATTTCTTCCAATCTTTATAAAATACCTGTATTGAAAAATATGTGGGCCTCCCTATGGGTAAGTGGTAAAGAATCCACTGGGCAATGCAAGAGATGTGGGTTGTTGCCTGGTCAGAGAACCCACATGCTGAGGGGCAACTAAGCCCATGAGTCTCAATTTCTGATCCAGAGCTGTAGAGCCCAGGAGGTGAATCTACTGAAGCCAGCGTGCTCTAGAGCCTGGGCTGCAAGACAAGAGAAGCCACCACAATGAGAAGCTGCGCACTGCAGCGCACCGCAACCAGAGAGTGGCCACCACTTGCCAGATATAGGGAAAAGACACTCAAGCAATGAAGTAAGAGTACAGGAAATAAATATATTTTAAAAATTATAATGTGGTTTTTATAATTAATTTTAGGTATGTTCTTATTAACAACATCAAAAATTTATCATTTTATTCCATTAAGAAAATACTGAATCAAAATTAGTAAAGTTGGAGAATTCCCTCATGGTTCAGTGGTTAACATCCCTCACTTCCACTGCAGGGTTTCAGGTCCGATCCCTACTCAGTGAACTAAGACCCTGGAAGTTGCATCATGTGGTCAAAAAAGAAAGAAAGAAAAAAGTAGTAAACCTGATTTTACAGTTTAAATTAGATGGTCTAACGAAACACTCCCTAGCCCTGACATCTCTTTCTGAATGTTCCGTTCCATTCCCAAACACTTAAGTTTTCAAGGAGGTGCTCATTTAATTTTGATGTTCTGTAAAAAGTCAGAACTGATTTCCCCTCATTGGCCTTTCCTGCAGATTTTACCATGTACTGTACATGTTAATACTTGAGGTCCACCTACAGCTTCTCTACCCTGGTTAACAGAGAGCAGACAGCGCATCCAGATGGGCCCTAAGCAACCCCTGCTGCCCCACAGCACCGAGACCCCGTCTCCAACCCGTGAGTGAGAAGCCCTGCCCAGGACGGTGCCCAGGGGAGCCTCCTCACAAGGCCAGGTCACCAGGTCATGGGGAGTCGGGATCTAAGTGGAGAGGACAGGCCCTGAGGGAAGGCCCCGGGTGAGTCTGGGTGTACAAGAGTCAGACAGGATATTTCAGAGTCAGACATGATTAGTGTGTCCAGAGAAGGGCAATTCAGGAAGGACAGACTGAGAATCCACTGAGAATATGACCTTACCTGAGAAAGAGCCATGCCTGACTCCTGTTCTTTCCTCCTCTGGGCTTCTTCGGCCAGGAGTCTTCACAGTTCTATCATGAAAGTGGAAAACATGCTGTTTAATGCTTAGGGTCAACACACCCCCTTCCTGAGCCCCAACCACACACACAGGGAAGCCCTCATCATGAGGAACAGACAGTCCCCTGTGGCCACTGTCTCATGAGGGACTCAGGACAGTCAACTCCCACACAGAGTCCAACATGGGACTTTCCCACACTTTCCCTCGGATCACACTCCCCTCCTGGTGAGGCCTCATGCACAGCAGCAGGGGGTACCTCTGCTCACCCCACGATGCCCTTCAGGTCACACAGCAGGCCCTGGTCCAGCCCCACTCAGAGCAGAGCGCCATTCCCTCCCCCAGGGCCTGATCTCAGTCTCAGAAGTAGAGGCTAAGACCCCTGGTGCTCAATGCAGGATCCAGATCGGAATCATCTGCGGCTCTGTGCATATTCTTGGGGCGAGGACCAGAGGAGTCTGTCTGATGAGGGAGGGGCACAAAACATGCCCGGACCCCAACACATGCCTTTCAGTAACAGCATTGCAGGCGGATTCTTTACCAGCTGGGCTATGTAGCTCAGAACAGGTTCCAAATCTGGAAGAGAATCACATAAGGCCTCAGTTTGTTTATTTGCAGCTAGACCCAGAGCCTCAGTGTTTCGCACTGCAGCGTCTATTAAGTCTTTTACCTCAGTTATAGAGTTAATCTGTTTTTTAGTTTTGTTAGTATCATTTGGTCATAAGGGTGGCTTCCTTGTCCCTCAAGAATCAGAGTGGAGCCTAATTTAACTAGGAAGTTCCTGGAGTTAAAAGAGAGGTGACAGGCACAGAAATTGATGTAGAAACCACTGGACATTGTTGGAGCACGAAGGGGGTTCCTGGAAAGTGGGCCCGCTGTTGGTGCTGATGTCCCCATTATGTATTTTTTATGGCTGTTAAAACTTCCAGCACTTCGGGTTAAGATGGAAAGGACTGCACTGGTGTCCAAGGAATTCCATCTCAGCCCCCGCTTCAGTGACCCCCAAGCTTCAGCACTAGTTATATACACGGTGCTGTAGGCAGAGCCCCTTGTGACCTCGGGGCCCCTCAGTGTGGGGAAACCATCCAAGGACGAGGGGGCCCATAGATCTCAGGTGTCTGGGGCATTCCCTCCTCCAGTCCCCTGGCTGTCTATCAAAGGGCAAGTCTGCCACAGTCTCTCCTCCAGCGCCCTTCTGTCTACACAGGGCATCCTGGGTTGGTCTGGGTACTTGTGGGCCTTGTGGTCCACCATGGCCAGCTTAGCCTGCAAAGGCTGACCTCCCCTCTGTTGGTCTCTGAGTGGACAAAGCTACAATCATCATTTCAGCCCTTTGTGTATTTCTCTGGGAGTGTTCAGCCATTTTAACCATGTCCCTATTATCGAAAACTGAATAAGCCACTTGGAGCAAATCGCTCATAGGCATCTGAGGACTAGCAGTTGCTTTCTGAATCTCGCTCCTGATGTCTGTGGCATGTGGGCTATGAAATGCATAGCCAAAAGGGCCTGTCCCTCGAGGGAGAAGGGATCCACAGTCCTGTGTATTTATTTTGTCTATGCTCTGTCTTTGTTGCTTGTGGGCTTTTCTCAGCATGGGCTTCTCACTGCAGTGGCTTCTCTTGTTTCAGAGCACAGGCTCTAGGGCCTGGGCTTCAGTAGTGTCAGCTCTTGGGCTTAATTGTTCCATGACACATGGGATCTCCCTGGATTAGAGATAGAGCCCATGTGCCCTGCAATGGCACGTGGATTCTTTCCCAATGAGCCACCAGAAAAGCCCCTGCTATATTTTTTAAAGCTTCTACCTACCTCTCTTGAAATGCTTTCTGATTTTCATCTCACCCTTGTCATACTACCTGCAGTTTTTCATAATTGATAGGTTTAACTGCGTTTTCATAACCTCTGTTAAACAATCATGTAGCCATGGACCTGCCTCAGGGACAGCGGCAGTGCCCCCCACTCCCCGCATGGCCCTGTTGGGCTCGGGCTGCCACTGGGGCAGCATGGACCCTAGTTGCCTGTGGGGGAGTAATGTCTGCAAATCTCCCTTTGGATGAGATCAAAACATCTCATTAACTGGGTAAACTCCATCCTGGAAAGTTCAGGGTTCTCAGAAAAATGTATCAATTTATCTTCTGCTGACTTATGGACAAGGAGATGGACAAGGAGAAAGGCAGAGAAAGATGGACATGGAGAAAGGGGCTTCTCACAGAGGTGGAGCCATGGGGCAGTTGGTCCATAACTTACATGCTGCAGGTGCTGTCTGGGCTGAGATTTGGCCCTTGGGTAACTCAGGGTACAGAGAAGGAGCTCCTGAATATAGTGGGCAGTCTCCTCACCCTTGGGTGCCCTTGACTCTGGGCTAGTGGCCTTGGCTGGAGCAGCAGCTGAGACAGTCCTTGCCATTCCCCTCCCTCGAGCAGTAGTTAGCTATCCAGATGTTACGTTCTTGTGTCGCTCTTCACTGTGCAGTTTCATCAGGACTTGTGCTTACAGCTTTAGATGTTATCCCTTCCGAGTAGTCTCTCAGCCAGGTGTGAATGGCTGAGAAACTGTCCCAAAGGAATAATACAGAGTGTGTGTCCAGTGGCCTTGACAGAGAGCTTTCAGGAACTGGCCTGGCTGCAAATTGGAAGTAAAGGGGCGGGGGGGGGGCGCGGGGAGGGTAAATCCTGGAAGCTGATTCGCTTCAGTGTCCTTGTGCAGGATGTTGAGAATACCTCATAAGAGGCATTTATCCAGGCTGGACACAGTCCTTTAAAAGATGTCTTGTTTTTTTTTTTTTTTTTTCTGGACATATAGTCCCCTGGATATAGATTATGGGCATCTGATCTGCATCCAAAGATAGCTTACACTGCCGTGCTTCTGACCCAAGCCTAGAATATCTTCCTAACAACTCAATTAAACATTACAAGAATATGACAAGAGTGCTATTTAAAAAGTGAGTTTTAGACAGTAGATACTGATCTCAGCCAAACTAAAATTTAATATCTATTAAAACATAATTCCTTTCTTCTTAAATCACCCTCATTTGTCCCAAACGTAGCCAAGTTTAGATTAATTTGTTTGTAAAATGAGTCTGGTTAACTGATAACATAGGCCTGTAAAATTGGTCCAGGAAAGTGAGTGTCTTGATCACTAAAAACTGTACAAAGTACACCGCAAGTGAAAAACGCATTTCGAAAATATTTATTTATTTAATTTTGGCTGTGCTGGGTCTGCACTGCTGCTCGGACTCTCTATTCGCAGCAAGCAGGGGCTACTGAGGTGCACTGGCTTCTCACTGTGGTGGCTTCTCTTTTGCAGAGCACGGACTCTAGGGGGCGTGGGCTTCAGTAGTTGTGGCTTCCAGGCTTTAGAGCACTGGCTCAGTAGTTGGCTTGCATGGGCTTAGTTGCTCCACAGCATGTGGGATCTTCCTAGATCAGGGATCAAACCCACGTCTCCTGCATTGGTAAGGGGATTCTTTATTGCTGAACTCCAGCAAAGCCCATGAGTTAATTTTTTTGCAGACAAACGTTACAACAAATGTACTTACTGCCTTTGAGTAAACCTGGGTCCCATAAAAACATTGTGCTTAATAGCGATGTGTCTAAATGACATGTCTCTATTAAATAACAAGCAAACAACAAACTTTAATGCCAGATGTTAATTTAATACTGAACGTTTCTTGGGTCATACAAATTCAAAATCCATTTAGCTTCATTTCTGTTATATTTAGAAATGTTTAATTTGTAAGCACTTTTAAAAAAGACAGTTAAACAGAGCTCACCTACAAATTAACCTGAGCAATACATATATCCCAATAGAGATCTCACAGTTTCACTTTAAAACTTAGTCATAAAACAGGCACTGCAATGCAAAACTTACCAGCTAAGAGATATTTGAGGACTTCCCTGGTGGTCCAGTAACTAAGACTCCATGCTTCCAACACAGTGGGCCCAGGTTCCATTCCTGGATGGGAAACTAAATCCCACTTGCCACCGCTAAGAGTCATTGCAGCCAAATAAATAAAAAATAAGCATTTATTCTTAAAAAAAATACATAAATAACAGGTAGAATAACCTAAATTTATAGACTTGAGTTTTACCAGGGTTAGACTTAGAACATAGGAGAAAAATCCTCAAATTAAGAATGTCGACTTTCAGATCCTGTGAGCAGCACTCAGTAAAATTTCTTCCTTCTCACATACCATCTACTCTCTCCTGCACTAGCAGCAAGATCCTTTCTGTGTCTCTAGACATTGATACATTTCTATGGCAGCCTGTGCTGACTGAAAAAAAAGAAAAGATAGGACACTTGTGAGGCTTACAAGCAGAGGGGGAGAGGGTGCCACCCAGAGTAATTAGTGAGCTACAGTTTTATAATAAAAGGAGAAGTGGGGAGGGGGAGAGTGTCCTTATCTCTCTCTTCTGCTTCCTCTTCTTGAGTTGTTGTTCAGTTGCTCAAGTTGTGTCCAACTCTTTGCAACCCCACGGACTGCAGCACACCAGGCTCCCCTGTCCTTCATCATCTCCCGGAGCTTGCTCAAACTCATGTCAATTGAGTCAGTGACGCCATCCAACCATCTCATCCTCTGTCCCCTTCTCCTCCTGCCTTCAATCTTTCCAAGCATCAGGGTCTTTTCTAATGAGTCACTTCTTTGCATCACGTGGCCAAAATATTGAAGCTTCAGCTTCAGTCCTTCCAATGAATATTCCAGGTTGATCTGCTTTAGGATTGACTGGTTTGATCTCTTTGCCATCCTAGGGACTCTCAAGAGTCTTCTCCAACACCATCACTCAAAAGCATCAATTTTTCAACACTCAGCCTTCTTTATGGCCCAACTCTCACAGCTATACATGACTACTGGAAAAACCATAGCTTTGACTAGATGGACCTTGGTGAGCAAAGTAATGTCTCTGCTTTTTAATATGCTGTCTAGGTTGGTCATACTTTTTCTTCCAAGGAGCAAGTGTCTTTTAATTTCATGGCTGCAGTCACCTTCTGCAGTGATTTTGGAGCCTAAGAAAATAAAGTCTCTCACTGTTTCCACTGTTTCCCCATCTATTTGCCATACAGTGATGGGACTTCATGCCATGATCTTAGTTTTCTGAACGTTGAATTATAAGCCAGCTTTTTCACTTTTCTCTTTCACTTCAGTTCCTCTTCACTTTCTGCCACAAGGGTGTTGTTATCTGCATATCTAAGATTATTGATATTTCTCCTAGCAATCTTGATTCCAGCTGGTGCTTCATCCAGCCTGGCATTTTGCATGATGTACTCTGAAGCTAAGTTAAATAAGCAGAGTGACAATATACAGCCTTGATATACTTCTTTGTACTCCATTCCCAATTTGGAACCAGTCCATTGTTCCATGATTGGTTCTAACTGTTGCTTCCTGACCTGCATACACATTTCTAGAGAAGCAGGTAATGTGGTCTTGTATTCCCATCTCTAAGAATTTTCCAAAATTTGTTGTGATCCACATAGTCAAAGGCTCTAGCGTAGTCAGTGACACAGAAGTAGATGTTTTTCCGACATTCTCTTGCTTTGTGGATGTTAGAAATGTGATCTCTGGTTCCTCTGCCTTTTCTAATTCCTCCTTGAATGTCTGGAAGTTCTTGGTTCATGTACTGTTGAAGCCTAGCTTGGAGAATTTTGAGCATTACTTTGCTGGCATCAACACTATGAAAAGGCAAAAAGGTACGACACCGAATGATGAACTCCCCAGGTTGTTAGATGCCCACTGTGCTACTCGAGGAAAGCAGAGAAATAGATCCAAAATGTGTGAAGAGGCTGAGCCAAAGCAAAAACAACGCCCAGTTAGGGATGTTTCTGGTGATGAAAGTAAAATCTGAAGCTGTAAAGAACAATATTGTGTAGGAACCTGGAATGTTATGTCCATGAATCAAGGTAAATTGGAAGTGGTCAAACAGGAGATGGCAAGAGTGAACATCAACTTTCTAGGAATCAGTGACCTAAGATGGACCAGAATGGGTGAATTTAATTCAGATGACCATTATATTTACTACTGTGGGCAAGAATCCCTTAGAAGAAATGGAGTAGCTCTCATAGTCAACAAAAGAGTCCAAAATGCAGTACTTGGATGCAATCTCAAAAACTACAGAAGGATCTCTGTTCATTTCCAAGGCAAACCATTCAATATCACAGTAATCCAAGTCTATGCCTCAGCCACTAATTCCAAAGAAACTGAAGTTGAACGGTTCTAAGAAGACTTACAGATTTCATAGAACTAATACCAAAAAAAGATGTCCTTTTCATCACAGGGGACTGGAATGCAAAAGTAGGAAGTCAAGAGATACCTGGAGTAATAGGCAAGTTTGGCCTTGGAGTACAGAATGAAGCAGGGCAAAGCTAATGATTTTGTTAAGAGAACGCACTGGTCATAGCAAACGCCTGTCAACTACAAAGTGGCACTGACCAAGAGCAGTGCCAGTGATTGAACAACAAAGGCGTTTGCTGTCTGCCTCTATGGAGAGTGAACCCCATCCTCCTATAGCTGTTGTCCTTCAACAGCTGTGGAGTGAGGCACTCCATGATCCATGGAATCCGGTGGGATGGGTCTTTAGACAATTGGATTTTTTTTTTTAATGTTTTTAGGAACAGATTTTATGGTCTCTATCATTGCATCTCCTCCTATCTAGAGAAGCACTAAATCCCTTTATGGTGACATCATATCCTCATGACTTACAAAAAATCTTTTGTAAAATAAGTGCTTCGTGGTATTGAACTTCCCATTCACCAAAACCTTGTATATTGACCTTCCCCACTGCTGCTTTGAAGCAGTCTCTCAGAGCTATCTGAGATGCTGCCTCCTGGGTACAGTCCTCATTTTGCCCTCATTTTGTTTGGTGCCATCCTAAAATGTTCTAAGAAAGCAAAGGTTTTAGAAATTATCACTGGTATTTATGCTCACCAATCTATAAAATGCTAATATAAAAGTCAGTTCTTGGCAGTTAAGGTCTCCTCCCAGGAGAGGCAGCATGGCTCAAGCATTCGTGAACAACAAGATCCAGTCTGGGAAGGTGGTGGTGTTCATCAACCCAACCTGCCCCTACTGCAGGACTCAGGAGCTCCTCAGTCAACTGCCCTTCAAACAAGGGCTTTTGGAATTTGTTGATATCACAGCCAACGGCGACACCACTGAGATACAAGATTACTTGCAACAGCTCACAGGAGCCAGAATGGTACCTCGAGTCTTCATCGGTAAAGAGTGCATAGGTGGATGCACTGATCTAGTAAATATTCATGAAAGAGGAAAACTGTTGACATGGATAAAGCAAATTAGAGCTCTGCAATAATTACAGAGCAGATCCAGGCTGATATCCCCCTTGAAGACTGGGTGGCGTTCTGATAATGACAGCAGTTCCTGGAGGATGGACCTGGGGCAACTTTACCCAGTCACAGCAACTGTTTACTTAAAATTCGGAAATATGTTCACCTCAATAAAAAGGGACGGACACTTTGGGAAGCCAAAAACAACTTCTTTTGACTCAGCATTAAAAATGGACCAACTTGTCAAAAAAAAAAAAAAAGAGAGAGAGAGAGATAGAAAGTCAATTCTTGGTTGCTTAAGGAAAGTACAAAGTGTGTTTTCAGTAAAGAAGGTATGAGGAATGGAATTGCATTTTCTGAAGGGAAAAGAAAGTAAATCTGACTTATAGGTGGCTTTTTAGGATGGAAGAACAAAGTAATGGGTACCGAAAGTGATAAGATTTGTGAAAAGTGAACCATGAGAAGTGAGTTTTGTACATGGTTGAAAGTAAGTGTAAAATACATTTAATTAAGTTTGCCTTTTAAATAAAGTAAAACTTATTTAGGTTTGAATTTTGCTTTTCCATCTGTTGCAAACTTGAATTTAGCTTTTCTGTCTGTTAAGATGACACATTTTCTTCAGATGGTGAACTGCCTTTGATAACAGATTTAAATTTCTTTATCTCTTAAATGATCTGTTCTGAAATCTTTTATTGTTACTTTAGCTGTATGAAAAGCTATTGTTTCACAATGACATATAATCCTATCTAAGTGTGCTAAACCTTTTTGATATTTGTTGACAAAACTTCCTAAGGCATTGTAATAAAAAGTTGATTTCTAGCTAACTTTGGGATGCTTCAGAGGGCCCTGAAACACCCCAAAGAGAGATATTACCCCAGTTCAGCTCATTTTCTATACAGAATGACATGGGAAGTATTGTCAAGTGAGGAATAAGTCTCGGGTTATATTGTATGGTAAGTGTTACCGATATAGATATCATAGAAACCATACGGCGCTCCTATAATTCTGATATGTTTGGGTAAAATGTTATCAGGCATAATTCTAATTACTATCTCAAAATATTGTCATAGCACTAATCAAGTTTCTCAAAAATACTTGCTCTTCAACAAGATGTACAGAAAGGACTTTAGGATAAATACCACTTTCTGAAATGGGTACAGATTCTAATGGAAAACCTGATGACTTCACAAAGCTTAACAGAAGGACTGATGAATATGCTTGTAACTTTTATGGTTTGTATCTGAAAAACTGCTGGTTAGAATAAGTGTTTTCCAGGTGTAAGGGGAAAAAATTTTCCCCTGAAACTAATTATGACAGCAACTTGGGAAAATTATATTTTATACACAAATTGAAACATTTCTCTTTTCTCTCCACCTGAACCCTTCTGGAATGCAAAAGTAGGAAGTCAAGAAACACCTGGAGTAACAGGCAAATTTGGCCTTGGAGTACAGAATGAAACACAGCAGAGGCTAACAGAGTTCTGCCAAGAGAACACACTGGTCATAGAAAACATCCTATTCCAACAACACAAGAGAAGACTCTACACATGGACATCACCAGATGGTCAACAGCGAAATCAGATTGATTATATCCTTTGTAGCCAGTGATGGAGAAACTCTATACAGTCAGCAAAAATAAGACTGGGAGTGGACTATGGATCAGATCATGAACTCCTTATTGCCAAATTCAGACTGAAGTTGAAGAAAGTAGGGAAAACCACTAGACCATTCAGGTATGACCTAAATCAAATCCCTTATGACTATACAGTAGAAGTGAGAAATAAATTTAAGGGACTAGATCTGACAGACAGAGTGCCTGATGAACTATGGACAGGGGTTCATGACATTGTACAGGAGACAGGAATCAAGACCATCCCCAAGAAACAGAAATGCAAGAAAGCAAAATGGCTGTCTGAGGAGGCCTTAGAAATAGCTGCGGAAAGAAGAGAAGTGAAAAGCAAAGGAGAAAAGGAAAGATATACCCATTTGAATGCAGAGTTCCAAAGAATAGCAAGGAGAGATAAGAAAGCCTACTTCAGTGATCAATGCAAAGAAATAGAGGAAAACAATAGAATGGGAAAGACTAGAGATCTCTCCAAGAAAATTAGAGGTAACAAAGGAACATTTCATGCAAAGATGGGCTCAATAATGGCTGGACTTGAAGCAGTTGATCAAATGTATAGCTCGATATGTGATCAGTGATTGTAATAATGTTACTCTAGATATAGGAGTAAGTTCCCCTTCCAGATGTTCAAGCTGGGTTTAGAAAAGGCAGAGGAACCAAAGATCACAATGCCAACATCTGCTAGATCATCAAAAAAGCAAACGTTCCAGAAAGACATCTACTTCTGCTTTATTGACCATGCCAAAGCCTTTGATTGTGTGGATCACAACAGACTGAGGAAAATTCTTAAAAAGATGGGAATACCAGATCACCTGACCTGCCTCCTGAGAAATCTGTATGCAGGTCAAGAAGCAACAGTTAGAATTGGACATGGAACAACAGACTGGTTCCAAACTGGCAAAGGAGTACATCAAGGCTGTATATTGTCACCCTGCTTATTAAACTTATATTCAGAGTACCTCATGCAAAATGCAGGGCTGGAGGAAGCACAAGCTGGACTCAAGACTGCTGGGAGAAATATCAATAACCTCAGATATGCAGATGACACCACCCTTATGGCAGAAAGTGAAGAACTAAAGAGCCTCTTGATGAAAGTGAAAGAGGAGAGTTAAAAGGCTGGCTTAAAAGTCAACACTCAGAAAACGAAGATCATGGCATCCGGGCCCACCACTTCATGGCAAACAGTTGGGGAAACAATGGAAACAGTAAAAGACTTTTTTTTTTTTTTTTTTTTTTTTGAGGGTGGAGGGCTCCAAAATCACTGCAGATTGTGACTGCAGCCATGAAATGAAAAGACACTTGATCCTTGGAAGAAAAGTTATGACCAATCTATACAGCATATAAGAGAGACGATACTTTATTAAAAAGTCCATGTAGTCAAAGTTGGGGTTTTTCCAGTAGTCATGTATGTATGTGATATTTGGACTATAAAGAAAGCTGAGCACTGAAGAATTGATGCTTTTGAACTGTCATGTTGGACAAGACTCTTGAGAGTCCCTTGAGCTGCAAGATCAAATCAATCAATCCTAAAAGAAATCAGTCCTGAATATTTATTGGAAGGACTGATGATGAAGCTGAAATTTCAATACTTTGGCCACCTGATGTGAAGAACTGACTCACTGGAAAAGGCCCTGATGCTGGGAAAGAATGAAGGTGGGAGAAGGGGACGACAGAGGATGAGACGGTTGGATCGCATCACCGACATGATAGACATGAGTTTGAGTAAGCTCTGGGAGTTGGGGATGGACAGGGAGGCCTAGTGTCCTGCAGTCCATGGGGTCACAAAGTTGGACACGACTGAGTGACTGAACTGAACTGAGATATGGGAAGATGCAACAAGAAGGAATACTTTCCTGGACCATAAATAGAAGACAGGTCTGTAGATATCTTTGACTATGGAGACCTAGTCCAGTAATAGCACATTGAATGACTTGTCAGCAAAGCCTTCTTCAGAACTGGGAAGGAGCCTTCCCAGCAACGTGAGACAAAATGTTCATGAAATGCCCCCCAAAACATGATCGGATGTATAGCCACAAGAGGGCCATGTCATCTACAAATTGGCACTTACCAAGGGCATGCCAATGAGTGAACGGCAGAGGCATTTACCCTCTGCCTCCACGGAAATTGAACCCCATTCTGCTAAAGCTGTTGACTTTCAACAGCCCTGGAGGGACTTCAGAGTGGAGCGAGGCACTCTGCTCCAGGGACTCTGGTCTGTAGATAGTTGGGTGTTTTTAGGAATAGACTTCATGGTCTCAATCCTTGCACCTCCTCCTATCTAGAGAAGTACTAAATCCCTTCATGGTGACATCAGATCCTCATGACTAACAAAAAACCTTCTGTGAAATGAGTGCTTCATGGTACTGAACTGCTTCCCTGATGGCTCAGAGGTTAAAGCGTCTGCCTTCGATGCCAGAGACCCGGTTCAATCCCTGGGTCGGGAAGATCCCCTGGAGAAGGAAATGGCAATCCACTCCAGTATTTTTGCCTGGAGAATCCCATGGACAGAGAAGACTAGTAGGTCACAGTCCACGGGGTCACAGAGAGTCGGACACGACTGAGCGACTTCACCTTCACCAAAACCTTATATATTGAACTTCTCCCACTGCTGCTTTGGAGCAGTCTCTCAGAGTGCTCAGACTATTCTACTGATATGACCGTTTAGCAAATATGACCCTACTTTGGGGGGCATTTCATAACCATTTGGTCCCGTATTGCTGGCAAGGCTCATTTCCAGTTCTGAAGGTTTCTACTGATACGCCGCTCAATGTGCTATTATTGGACTAGGTCTTAATAGTCAAAGATCTCTGGACACCTGTCAGAGCTGAGATGCTGCCTCCCTGGCTGCAGTCCTCATTTTCCCCAAATAAAACTTAACTCGCAATTCTCAAGTTATACGTCTTTTTTAGTTGACACACCCTCTTCCAATAACACGAGACGACTCTACACAAGGACATCACCAGATGCTCAATACCGAAATCAGATTGATTATGTTCCTTGCAGCTGAAGATGGAGAAGAAAAATTGATCTTTATGGTTGAGCAGGTTCTTCCATCGACGTCTGGTTGACAGAGGGCTCATGCGAGAGGAGGGAGGGGGCCAAAATGGGCAGAGGAAAAGTTTGCATTTAATTTTCCTGTATTGCCTAAACTGTTGAGTTTTCATTTCATCAGTGCTCTCTCAGGAGGCAGACATCTTAGTGCATCCCACATACTCTGAATATGTGGGCAAGAGGGATCAGGAGACAGAGTGACTGAGAGAAATAGAAACGTGAAGAGAACAGAAGAGTGGGTAAGATCAGAGGGCAGTGTGGAGGACGGGTGTTTTGCAAAGAGATGGTAAGAATGAAAGAATAAAGAGTGAAAGTAGCAGATGGTAAAAAACAAAGTGAAAGAAAGTTGGGATCTCTTGGGACATGAAGGAGTAAAGACAGAATAGGAGAGGAGCTCCTGACCAGTATGAAAAGGGGTTAGTCTCTTAGTTGTGTCTGACTTTTTGTGATTCCCATAGACTGTCGTCCACTAGGCTCAGCTGTCCTTGGAATTCTCCAAGCGAGAATACTTGAGTGGGTTGCCATTTCCTGCTCCAGGGCTGATCAGTATAGTGAGGGTATAAAAGGGTGGAAGACATGACTTAGGGAGAGACTTGATGCTGGGAGAGAAGGGCTGGAGTGGGGACAAAGTGAGCAGAGGAAGAGACGGTGGAAAGGTAGTTCGGCCACCAGAGGCAGGGCAGAGTGGGGATGAAGGGCGTGTCATGGATTCAATGGTGGAGGACTGAAAGAGAGGGACACAAGGAAAACAGGTCAGAAAGGTTGAGGGGGAACAATGTGCAGAGAGGCAGGACAGCAGAGGGGACCAGAGAGACAAACCGAAAGGGAAAGACATGGAAGTGAGGGGGTGGAGATCTGGACCCAGATGAGTGCTGAGCTGTTTGCTTATGCATGATTAAGTTGTGATGTATTCGATTTGTGGCTTTGGACTCCAAAAAATACTTTTTAAAATTATTCTGATAAGGATGAGAATTGAAAAAGTCCTGTCTGTATATGTGCATCTCGTAATTATTTGTATCACAATAGAGCTTCCATCTGCCATCCTGTTCAGCCCAGGGGACAGTGACTTGACTCAGACAGCTGTGGCTCACCCCTTCTGTTTCCTGGTGTGGAGTAGAGGACGAGGAGACTGGTGGAGCCAGAAATGACATCTGTCACAATGCGGTGCCTCTCTGAAGGAATGTTAAAGGTGCTTTTATTCCTTGTGGTGATGGTTTTGCTTTTTGCTTTACATTGAATTGGTTTCTATGAAGAATTATTCTGAAATGTACTTTGCTGGCTTCCTATAATCCACTCATATTCTTATGCTATATTCTAAAAGCTTTTAAAATATTTGGTGATGCTGGGTCTTAGTTGTAGCATGTGGGATCTTAGCCACTGGACCACTAGGATAGAAGGACCATGACACCAGACTTTTTTAAAAATTAAAAACATTCCTCTTTTCGTGCCTAGCACAGCCATGGCTCAGGGTCCCAAGAAGCACCTGAAATGCGTAGCAGCTCTAAAACATTGGATGCTGGATAAACTGACTGGTGTGTTTGCCCCTAGTCCATCTACCAGCCCCCACAAGCTAAGGGAATGTCTCCCCCTAATCATTTTCCTAAGCAATAGACTTAAGTATGCCCTAACTGGAGATGAAGTAAAGAAGAGTTGCATGCAGGGTTTCATTAATATCGATGGCAAAGTCTGCACAGATATAAACTACCCTGCTGGTTTTATGGATGTCATCAGCACTGATAAGACTGGAGAGAATTTTCGTTTGATCTATGACACCAAGGTTCGCTTTGCCGTTCATCGTATTACACCTGAGGAGGCCAAGTATAAATTGTGCAAAGTAAGAAAGATATTTATGGGGACAAAAGGAATCCCTCATCTGGTAAGCCATGATGCTCGTACCATCCATTACCATGATCCCCTCATCAAGCTGAATGATACAATTCAGATTGACTTGGAGACTGGCAAGATTACTGATTTCATCAAATTTGACACTGGTAACCTGTGCATGGTGACTGGAGGTGCTAACCTGCAAAGAATTGGTGTGATTACAAACCGGGAGAGACATCCAAGTTCTTTTGATGTAGTTCATGTGAAAGATGCAAACGGCAACAGATTTGCCACATGGTTCTCTAACATTTTCGTTATTGGCAAAGGCAACAAACCATGGATCTCTCTTCCCCATGGAAAGGGTATTCGCCTTACCATTGCTGAGGAGAGAGATAAGAGATTGGCACCCAAACAGAGCAGTGGATAAAATGATCTCTATGTGAAATGATTGGAAAACTCTTTGTAATTAAAGATAATATCAAGTGAAAAAAATAAAACTTTATAGTTTTTTTTTCATTCATTTCAAGTTTAGATCAGGACTTGTATGCTTTCTCCTCTTTATGTTACATGTTGAAAAAGTTCGTTGGCAATAACTTAATAATTTTACACTTTTGATGAGTACTTGGTAAGAAGTATTACCAAGTACTTGGACTGCAGTCTGCCAGGCTCCTCCATCCATGGGATTTCCCAGGCAAGAATACTGGAGTGGGTTGCCATGCCCTCCTCCAGGGGATCTTCTGGACCCAGGGATAGAACCAGGGTCTCCGAACTGCAGACGGACTCTTTACCATCTGAGCCACCAGGAAAGCCCAGTAAAGAAAGTTGATGATCATTTGACAGTCTCTTTTCTTCCCTTTTTTATAATGTAAAACAGTGAGCTGTGAGGTACTAAACAGACATTCACCTAAGTCCATTCTCTGTAAATGAGGATCTGTCTATTCATGATGAGATAAATAGACATGTCTGTTCAGCATATTTCTAACCTAACTCCATTTCAGTGTTTTCCTGAGGAGTAGCTATGTTTTTGCAACTCAGTATTTTTATTAAAGTATTTTATTTAGATTTTTCTGGCAAAGATTCCACCTGTCATGCAGGAGGTGCGGAAACACCCTCTAGAGAAGGAAATAGCAACCCACTTCAGTGTTCTTGCCTGAAGAATTCCATGCACAGAGGAGCCTGGCAGCCTATATAGTCCATGGGGTTGCAAAGTTGGACACTGAGCAACTAAACCACCACCAGTGTGATCAGATTTTGAAAGAGAGCTTTCCTTTGGGCTTATGGACACAGAAGATGGTCCCAGTGTTTTTAAGTGCAATGCACACTAAGGACAAACTGCCCACTGACTAGACCATCATGCAACCTCTCCAGAATTCAGTTATACCTGGTTCTTTCACTCAACTCAACAGTTTCAGAAATGTCTCCCTGGTGGGCCTGAGGGGGAATGAGAGACCCCTGAAGTGATTGGCTCAGTTGGGTGTGTGTCTGTTTGTTCACAAGGGTAGTGCCTACTTGTAATTCAAATTCTGAATGGATCCCAACAAATTCTCTGCCCCCCCCCCCAAATAAACTCTGACACTCTTTCCACTGTTTCCCCATCTATTTCCAATAAAGTGATGGGACCAGATGCCATGATCTTCGTTTTCTAAATTACTTAAAGTTGAGCTTTAAGCCAACTGTTTTACTCTCCACTTTCACTTTCATCAAGAGGCTTTTTAGTTCCTCTTTATTTTCTGCCATAAGAGTGGTGTCATCTGCATGTCTGAGGTTATTGATATTTCTCCCGGCAATCTTGATTCCAGCTTGTGTTGCTTCCAGTCCAGCGTTTCTCATGATGTACTCTGCATAGAAGTTAAATAAGCAGGGTTACAATGTGCAGCCTTGACATACTTCTTTTCCTATTTGGAACCAGTCTGTTGTTCCATGTCCAGTTCTAACTGTTGCTTCCTGACCTGCATACAGATTTCTCAAGAGGCAGGTCAGGTGGTCTGGTATTCCTATCCCTTTCAGAATTTTCCACAGTTTATTGTGATTCACACACTCAAAGCCTTTGGCATAGTCAATAAAGCAGAAATAGATGTTTCTCTGGAACTCTCTTGCTGTCTCCATGATCCAGCAGATGTTGGCAATTTGATCTCTGGTTCCTCTGCCTTTTCTAAAACCAGCTTGAACATCAGGAATTTCACGGTTCACGTATTGCTGAAGCCTGGCTTGGAGAATTTTGAGCATTACTTTACTAGCATGTGAGATGAGTGCAATTGTGCGGTAGTCTGAGCATTCTTTGGCATTGTCTTTCTTTGGGATTGGAATGAAAACTGACCTTTTCCAGTCCTGTGGCCACTGCTGAGTTTTCCAAACTTGCTGGCATATTGAGTGCAGCACTTCCACAGCATAAAGGATTTGAAATAGCTCGACTGGAATTCCATCACCTCCACTAGCTTTGTTCATAGTGATGCTTTCTAAGGCCCACTTGACTTCACATTCCAGGATGTCTGGCTCTAGGTGAGTGATCACACCATTGTGATTATCTGGGTCGTGAAGATCTTTTTTTTGTACAGTTTTTCTGTGTATTCTTGCCACCTCTTCTTAATATCTTCTGCTTCGGTTAGGTCAATACCTTTTCTGTCCTTTATCGAGCCCATCTTTGCATGAAATGTTCTCTTGGTATCTCTAAGTTTCTTGAAGAGATCTCTAGTCTTTCCCATTCTGGTCTTTTCCTCTATTGCTTTGCATTGATCGCTGAAGAAGGCTTTATCATCTGTCCCTGCTATTCTCTGAAACTCTGGATTCAGATGCTTATAACTTTCCTTTTCTCCTTTGCTTTTCGCTTCTCTTCTTTTCACGGCTATTTGTAAAGCCCCCCCACCCCCAGACAGCCATTTTGCTTTTTTGCATTTCTTTTCCATGGGGATGGTCTTGATCCCTGTCTCCTGTACAATGTCACAAACCTCATTCCACAGTTCATCAGGCACTCTATCTATCAGATCTAGGCCCTTATATCTATTTCTCACGTCCACTGTATAATCATAAGGGATTTGATTTATGTCATACCTGAATGTTCTAGCAGTTTTCCCTATTTTCTTCAATTTCAGTCTGAATTTGGTAATAAGGAGTTCATGATCTGAGCCACAGTCAGCTCCTGGTCTTTTTGTTGACTGTATAGAGCTTGTCCATCTTTGGCTGCAAAGAATATAATCAATCTGATTTCAGTGTTGATCATCTGGTGTTGTCCATGTGTAGAGTCTTCTCTTGTGTTGTTGGAAGAGGGTGTTTGCTATGACCAGTGCATCGTCTTGGCAAAACTCTATTAGTCTTTGCCCTGCTTCATTCCACATTCCAAAGCCAAATTTGCCTGTTACTCCAGATGTTTCTTGACTTCCTACTTTTACGTTCCAGTCCCCTATAATGAAAAGGACATCTTTATGGGGTATTAGTTCTAAAAGGTCTTGTAGGTCTTCATAAAACCATTCAACTTCAGCTTCTTCAGTGTTACTGGTTGGGACATAGACTTGGATAACTGTGATATTGAATGGTTTGCCTTGGAAATGAACAGAGATCAATCTGTTGTTTTTGAGACTCTATCCAAGTACTGCATTTCAGACTCTTTTTCTGACCATGATGGGTACTCCATTTCTTCTGAGGGATTCACAGTAGTAGATATAATGGTCACCTGAGTTAAATTCACCCATTCCAGTCCATTTTAGTTTGCTGATTCCTACAATGTCAACGTTCACTTTTGCCATCTGTTGTTTGACCACTTCCAATTTGCCTTGATTCATGGACCTGAGATTCCAGGTTCCTATGCAATATTGCTCTTTACAGCATCGGACCTTGCTTCTTTCACCAGTCACATCCACAGCTGGGTATTGTTTTTGATTTGGCTCCATCCCTTCATTCTTTTTGGAGTTATTTCTCCACTGATCTCCAGTAGCATATTGGAGACCTACTGATCTGGGGAGTTCCTCTTTCAGTATCCTGTCATTTTGCCTTTTCATACTATTCATGGGGTTCTCAAGGCAAGAATACTGAAGTGGTTTGCCATTCCCTTCTCCAGACTGCCCTAAGAAGGCTAATAAAAATCTTCGAAGAATCTGCCCTTGCTGCCGTAGTGGAATGCATTGGGCCAAACACTGTAAATCTAAATTTGATATTGAAGAAAAACCTATTCTGGGAAACTCCAAACAGGGGACGCCCCCCCAAGGTCCCCTACAACAAAAACCAGGGGCAACTTCTATCTTTTACCTCAAACCCTCAACACCCAGCAGTATTGCCATCGATATACCAGCCCTAAATGATTTTTCCCTTTACCCTCAAGCAGTCCCTTCTAGAGTACCTACCGGACTTTTTGGACCCCTGCCCCCACAAACCTTCAGTCTTTCACTTGGCCAATCTAGTTTGACTTCTAAAGGAATTACTGTTCACCCTGGAGTAATTGACTCAGATTATAAAGGAGAGATATAAATGATGATGTCATCTCAGATTCTATGGCAATTCAAAAAGGGGGACAAAACTGTTCAATTACTTCTGTTGCCTTACATTTCTATTAACTCTTCTAATAACATAAGGACAAGCAGATTCAGCAGACCAAAAACAATCCTTATGGACATCATTGGTATCTCAATATGCCCGACCACATATAAATATCAAAATTAATGGTACAAGATTTTCTGGTCTCCTCTACACTGGATCTGATACTACTATTCTTTCCAAACACTTATGGCTCAAAACCTGGCCTATAGAAAAAAATCTCTTGCCAAATTGCAGGAATTTCTCAAAGCAAAGTATAAGAAATTTATCAAAATATTCAAATCTACCCATATGAAGGACCAAAAGGCCAGCCTGCAACATTAACACCTTATGTGATAGATGCACCCCCTTAATCTAACAGGAAGGGACTTACTTATGAAATGGCAAACTCAGATATACATTCCACATTTCTCCTAGGGGCCACTGCTCATTTAACAAACAAGGCAATGATTAAAATAACTTGGAAAAATGACAAGCCTATTTGCACGAACAATGGCCCCTTACGAAAGAAACATTACAGGCTACTAGAGAACTTATAGACAGACAATTAGAATTAAAACATATTGAGTAATCTTACTCTTCTTGGAACTCATATTTTTGTTATAAAAAAGAAATCTAACAAATGACATCTCTTAACAGACCTTAGAAAAGTTAATGCATCTATGAAACCCATGGGTACACTACAACCAAGGATCCCATCACCTACTACTATTCCTCAAAATTGGCACATTATTATTACTGATTTACAAGACTGAATTTTAAATACACCTTTACACCATTTAGACCGAGATTCACTTTCTCTCTCCCTTTTCCTAATTACATTGGGCCTCATAAAAGATTTCATTAGACTGTGTTACTTGAAGGTATACCTAACAGTCCTACTATTTGTCAAAATTTTGTGGCCAAGGCTTTACAGCCAATATGACAGCAATTCCTTCATGCATATATCATTAATAATATACTGTAACTACAAAAGGAGAAGTGATATTTTTGATACTGAATGGCCATGATATTCATTCTTTAGACTCCAGAAAAAAACTGATTAAAATAAAATCTATTTGAAATTGCAAAACCGGTTCTTCTTACATGTGCAGTTAGGAAAAGGTTAACTTGTTAAAATACTTTTTTGGAGCTCCAATTCTGCCTGGGAAACAAAAACAGCCCTAAGAAAAAACCTAAAGTTAACTCTTATCATGTCCCTGGGATACACAACCCACGCTATCTGGGACTCCAGGCATAAACAAATTGGTGGAACTAAGGAAAAAAAAAAAAGAATATATATATATCAAAAAGATATTTTAAATGTCAAGTGGAAAACTATATCTATCTAGGTATAATTATCTATGACTCAATGTATGCCTTGGTTTTTGGATAATATGAAATTAATGAGCTGTATTTAAATTCAAGTTCACGTGAACTGAAAAAATTCAACATTAAATAAAATGTTTAAATATAATTATAATTTAAATCGCTGAAGAAGGCTTTCTTGTCTCTTCTTGCTATTCTCGGAAACTCTGCATTTAGATGCCTATATCTTTCCTCTTCTCCTTTGCTTTTTGCCTCTCTTCTCTTCACAGTTATATGTAAGCCCTCCCCAGACAGCCATTTTGCTTTTTTGTATTTCTTTTCCATGGGGATGATCTTGATCCCTGTCTCCTGCACAATGTCACAAACTTCATTCCATAGTTCATCAGGCACTCTATCTATCAGATGTTGGCCCTTAAATCTATTTCTCACTTCCACTGTATAATCATAAGGGATTTGATTTAGGTCATACCTGAATGGTCTCACGGCTTTCCCTGCTTTCTTCAATTTAAGTCTGAATTTGGTAATAAGGAGTTCATGATCTGAGCCACAGTCAGGTCCTGGTCTTGTTTCTGTTGACTGTATAGAGCTTGTCCATCTTCAGCAGCATAGAATATAATCAATCTGATTTCAGTGTTGACCATCTGGTGATGTCCATGTGTAGAGTCTTCTCTTGTGTTGTTGGAAGAGGGTGTTTCCTATGACCAGTGCATTGTCTTGGCAAAACTCTATTAGTCTTTGCTCTGCTTCATTCCACATTCCAAGGCCAAATTTGCCTGTTACTCCTGGTGTTTCTTGACTTCCTACATTTGCATTCCAGTCCCCTATAATGAAAAGGACATCTTTTTGGGTGTTAGTTCTAAAAGATCTTGTAGGTCTTCATAGAACCGTTCAACTTCAGCTTCTTCAGCACTACTGGTTGGGGCATAGACTTGGATCACTGTGATATTGAATGGTTTGCCTTGGAGACGAACAGAGATCATTCTGTCATTTCTGAGACTGAATCCAAGTACTTAGACTATTAATATATATAAATACACATATTTATATAAAAATAAATATATATTACAATATATAATAAATATATTCACCAAAATAAAATGCTAATATACAAGACACTTCATAGTTGCTAAAGAAAAGATGTATGCTGTTAATAAAAAGGGAAGAACTGGCAAATAAAATGATGAACACAAACATATAAAAAAGGTTTCTGAGAAATGAAAGAGAATTTTATGGCAAATGGATGGAACTCATTACTCTGAACTCTCTTCCTCTTCCTTCTTACATGTCTCGATTGATACAAATTCTTCCCTTATATGGGCCACAGCTCTCCAAGATGAAACTACACGACATATTATAACCCACCTGTTAGCTTACTTTGCAATGAGAACACCTAAGTCTATAAAAACAGACAATGGCCCTGCCTGTGTTTCTCAGCAGTTCAAACAATTTTTACATTCATTCTCTACTAAACAGATTAGAGACATTTCTTATAATCCACAAACAAAAGACACAGTTAAACAAACACATTACACACTGAAACTACAAATAAAAAATTAAATAAAGGGGAAAACACAGGAACACTTTTATCTTCCTTATCCAGAGCAGACTTTACTAGATTCCAACGCAATATATTCTTTAAGCGTATAACTATTGTTAATATAGCTTTGTTTTAATTTTTTTAAACTTACCACAAGGAGATATCTTGACATGAGCAGAAAAACATTTCGAGGAATTGAAGGACTCTTCTCTTCCTCTGCCCATTTGGTACCAAGATAGATTGAATAAACAATGGAAATCTGGGAAATTAATCTTATAGTGAAAGGGGTATGCTTATAGTTCCCCAGATGCATCCAACAAACTCACATGGCTTCCTCTTTGGAAGATCCGACCCAAGGGGGCCCCCGGCCTTCAACATAGAAACAAGACAACAAAAACCCCAGGAGGAAGAAATGCCAATATAGGCCATGGTGGCTCTAAAGATCTCCAGAAAGCACCGCCCTTGGCGGCATCAACCTTATGATCTCCCCTCTTGGGGATAAATAAAAACCCTTACTCATCAATCTGAAAATCCGGTTTCTCAATAGAGAATGCCTCAGAGTCCTGAAAATATTTTTGTTGCTCTGCTTGCTTGCACCTGCCCCCCAATCAGGCTGAACTAATCAATCAATCACACTTACTGGGCTGACATACCCAACCCCCCTTTACTTCAGGTTGTAGAATGGATGGAGAAAGGACCAATCGTATTAACCAATGACTCCATACATATGCCTTTTCCTTGGACCCTTAAAGGGCTCTCACACCCTGAAGAAGAAGGGAAACTAATATTTCTCTAGGTTATGAAGTCCTTCTTTTGGGTATGGGACCAGAAAAACTATGCATAAATGATAGCAGACAAACTTGGGCTTTTACCCTGCCTCCAAAAGAGGACTTTCATACGCTGCTTAGATTCTTTATGCCCTTTCTTTGTTCGTGAACCATGTTTATACTGAAACTTTAGGGAAAGAGTTAGGGAAAAAACAAAGAACACTATGCAAAGGGTTTACTAATAAGAACTTTAAATATACTCTGGTTCGTTGGGACAAATGTCAGGCCAAATCAGGAAAATTAATGTTTGTGGCTAATCATACAGTTGTTGATTGGGGACCCCATGGTATGTGATTATCTAACTGCTCAGATGATATTAACAGCACTGTGTGTGATTATGCTACTCAAGTAGCACAGAAGGTTAGTAACACTATAATGGAACATTACCATGACAAAGGACTTCTTGGGTGGCTTGACAGTGGAATGGCACCCACCTCGTCCTCGAATCGTCCTCGATAAACAGATTGGGCCTGAACATTGGGACACCTGGAAACTTGCTGCGAGCACCGAAGAACGTGGAACTTGGACTGGACAGTTCACAGGGACCAGTCGTAGTCATAGTAACTATTTCTTTTGTTATAATCAATCATATTTCATACAAGCTTGTCTTCCCCTTCCTTTTGTTCTAGCTATAGGAAGTTTACAATTCAATAAGACTTTAAGTTCTGTAACTTGTACAAATTGCAAAATCATATACTTGTCTTAACTCCTGTTTCCTTAAGAAATGAATCCCTTTTGATTCTTTGATCTCGATGTAGTCAGTGGTTACCAATAAATCTCCAGCGGCCCTGGGAAGAAGGCCCCATGGCTGGACTTGCTTCCCGGTTACTTACTAAACTGCTCCAGTGATTGAGACGATTCATTCGATGGCAGATTCTTGGCACTTTGGGATTAATAGCTACTTGCACCACTGCTGCTGAACGGGCATTGCTTTACAAACCTCAATTCAACACATAATTTTATCCAAAACTGTACTAAAGATGCTCATACTATGTGGGCCACTCAGGCTCAGGTAGATGAGGATATTCATGATGAAATACAGGAACTAAAAAGAGTCATCAAATGGGTAGATCAATGAATAAACATACAAAAACAGGTGATGCTAAAGTGTGACTGGAATTCTACTCAATTTTGTGTTCAGTTCAGTTCAGTTGCTCAGTCATGACCTATTCTTTGCGACCCCATGAATTGCAGCACACCAGGCCTCCCTGTCCATCACCATCTCCTGGAGTTCACTCAGACTCACGTCCATCCAGTCAGTGATACCATCCAGCCATCTCACCCTCAGTCGTCCCCTTCTCCTCATGCCCTCAATCCCTCCCAGCATCAAAGTCTTTTCCAGTGAGTCAACTCTTCGCATGAGGTGAGGTGGCCAAAGTACTGGAGTTTCAGGTTCAGCATCATTCCTTCCAAAGAAATCCCAGGGATGATCTCCTTCAGAATGGACTGGTTGGATCCCCTTGCAGTCCAAGGGACTCACAAGAATCTTCTCCAACACGACAGTTAAAAGCATCAATTCTTCGGCGCTTAGCCTTCTTCACAGTCCAACTCTCACATCCATACATGACCACAGGAAAAACCATAGCCTTGACTAGACAGACCTTTGTTGGCAAAGTAATGTCTCTGCTTTTCAATATGCTATCTATGTTGGTCATAACTTTTCTTCCAAGGAGTAAGCGTCTTTTAATTTCATGGCTGCAGTCACCATCTGCAGTGATTTTGGAGTCCCCAAAATAAAGTCTGACACTGTCTCCCGTTTCCCCATCTATTTCCAATGAAGTGATGGGACCAGATGCCATGATCTTCGTTTTCTGAATGTTGAGCTTTAAGCCAACTTTTTCACTCTCTACTTTCACTTTCATCAAGAGGCTTTTTAGTTCCTCTTCACTTTCTGCCATAAGGGTGGTGTCATCTGCATATCTGAGGTTATTGATATTTCTCCCGTCAATCTTGATTCCAGCTTGTGCTTCTTCCAGTCCAGTGTTTCTCATGATGTACTCTGCATAACAGTTAACTAAGCAGGGTGACAATATACAGCCTTGACATACTCCTTCTCCTATTTGGAACTAGTCTGTTGTTCCATGTCCATTTCTAACTGTTGCTTCCTGACCTGCATACAGATTTCTCAAGAGGCAAGTCAGGTAGTCTGGTATTCCCATCCCTTTCAGAATTTTCCACAGTTTATTGTGATCCACACACTCAAAGCCTTTGGCATAGTCAATAAAGCAGAAATAGATGTTTTTCTGGAACTCTCTTGCTGTTTCCATGATCCAGCGGATGTTGGCAATTTGATCTCTGGTTCCTCTGCCTTTTCTAAAACCAGCTTGAACATCAAGAAGTTCACAGTTCACGTATTGCTGAAGCCTGGCTTGGAGAATTTTGAGCATTACTTTACTAGCATGTGAGATGAGTGCAACTGTGCAGTAGTTTGAGCATTGTTTGGCATTGTCTTTCTTTGGGATTGGAATGGAAACTGACCTTTTCCACTCCGGTAGCCACTGCTGAGTTTTCCAAATTTGCTGGCATATTGAGTGCAGCACTTTCACAGCATCATCTTTCAGGATTTGAAATAGCTGAACTGGAATTCCATTACCTCCACTAGCTTTGTTTGTAGTGATGCTTTCTAAGGCCCACTTGACTTCACATTCCAGGATGTCTGGCGCTAGGTGAGTGATCACACAGTCGTGATTATCTGGGTCATGAACATCTTCTCTGTATAGTTCTTCTGTGTATTCTTGCCACCTCTTCTTAATATCTTCTGCTTCTGTTAGGCCCATAAAATTTCTGTCCTTTATCGAGCCCATTTTGCATGAAATGTTTCCTTGGTGCCTCTAGTTTTCTTGAAGAGATCTCTAGTCTTTCCCATTCTTTTCTTTTCCTCCAATTCTTTGCTTTAATCTTGTTCAATTCAATAATAGTACCTAAAACTGGGAATAAATCAAATTTCATTTACAAAAAATACATGATAACGCCTCTCTGAATGTACACTTATTATAAAAAGAAATCTTTGAAACCTTTTCTAAAAATCTGCCCTCTTCCACTAATTTGCAAACTTTAGCTGAACAACTAGCTGATCAATTATCTGGGTTAGACCCACGCGGATGGTTTCAAAGCATTACTCACAGCATGGGCCTGGAACTGTAATTTTGGTGACTGTCTTGACAATTATATTTGTCATTCACCATTGCCTTCATGCAAAAATTGTTAAAACTAAACAAACTCAAATGGTCAGAACCCTTTTTTACAAATATTATAAATAAGTGGGAATTGTCAGGGAATGTTTAACAGGAGGATTCCAACGTGCTGTTCCTCATAAATCCTCTGTTCCTTATCAGTGTCTATGGTCAGAAACCATTGGAAACCATTCCCAGGACTGAGGTCATAGGGTGAGACAGGCTTGAAACGCCTTCAGTACACATTCTCTTCACCTTGTGACCATTATTAATTCCTTGTTCCCTTTGGTAACGGTTGCCGTACGTTTGGTTTTCTGATCTTTATCGAAAGAAATTTCTTGTACAACAGCCTATATTACTCTAGAAATATCATTAAACCACCTTTGCTCCATTAGAGCTTGGGTGCCCGTGTCTTTCTTTCTTTCTCTCTTTCTTTCACATTCTTATCGTCGACTCTGGACCGCCAGGTTCCAGTCCATTAAAGGACCCCAACAGATTCCAAAGCAATATGTTCTTTAATCCTATAACTATAGTTAATTCAGCATTATTTGTTTAAAATTTTTAAACTTGATGCAAGGGGCTATTTTGACAAAGCAGAAGAACATTTTGAGGCATTCAAGGATACCTCCCTTCCTCTGCCCATTTGGTATCAAGACAGGTTGACTAAATGGAAATCTGGAAAATTAATATTACAGGGAAAGGGGTATGCTTGGATTTCTCCAGATGGACTCAACGAAATCAGTTGGCTCCCTCTTCGGAAGATCTGCCCCAGGGGAGCCACGGGCATTCAAGATAGAGAAGAAACAGCGAAATGCCCAGGAGGAGGAGTTTCTAGTACAAGCCATGGCGACTTGAAAAATTTCCAAGAAATGCCACACTCGAGGTCATCGACCTTATGATTTCCCCACTTGGGGACAGATAAAAACCCTTAATAATCAAGCTGAAAATCTGGTTTCTCAACAGAGGATGCCTCGGAATCCTGAAAATATTTTTGTCACTATGCTTGCTTTTGCTTCCCCCGCTCAGGCTGACTTGATTAATCACATTTACTGGGCTTATATACCTATCCCCCTTTACTGCAGGTTGTAGAATGGACAGATATAGGACCGGTTGTATCCACTAATGACTCAGTACATATGCCTCCTCCTTGGAGCTTGGAGGGGCCCTCTCATCCTGAGGATGAAGGAAGATTAATTAACATTTCTCTAGGCTATAACTCTTCCTTTATGTATGGGCTCAGCAGAATTATGTATTAATGTTAGTCGACAGACGTGGGCTTTCATCCTGTCTCCAAAAAAAAACTTCCACACATTGTTTAGACTGTTTACTGCCCTGTCCTTTTATGAGAACCATGTCAAAACTACCAACACTCTAGGAAAAGGACAAAAGGTGGAATGTAAGGGGTTTACTTATTAGGATTTTAAATATACTCCTGTTTGTTGAGATAGATGTCAAGCTAAATCATGGAAATTCATGTTTCTAGCCAATTACAGCATTGTTGATTGGGGACCCTATGGTATGTGGTTATCTAACTGCTCAGATGATATTAACAGTACTAAAGTGTGATTATGTTACTCAAGTACATGGAAGATTACCAACAGTTCAATAACACTTCCATGACAAAGGACTCCTTGGCTGGCTTGATGGCTGGCACCTCCTCGCCCTCAAATTGTCCTCAATAAACAAATTGGCCCTGAACAATGGGACATCTGGAAACTTGCTACAAATATTGAAAAACTTGGAACTTGGACTAGATATTTCACAGGGACCATAGTCATAGTAACTATTCCTTCCATTATAATCATTCATGTTTTATACAAGCTTGCGTTCCCCTTCCTTTTGTTCTCACCAAAGGAAACTTACAATTTAATAATACTTTACGTTCTGTGACTTGTATAGATTGAAAATTGTATACTTAATTCCTCTATTTCTCTAAAAAAAAAAGAAATGAATCCCTTTTGATTCTTTGATCTCGATGTAGACCGTGGTTGCCAGTAGACCTCCAACAGCCCTGGAAAGAGGGTCCCATGGCAAGACTTACCTCCCAGTGACTCACTAAATTACTCCGACAATCTAAGCGATTAATTAGATGCTTGATTCTTGGCATTTTGGGGTCAATAGCAATTTGCCCCACTGTTGCTGTCACAGACACTGCTTTACTAACTTCAATTCAAACACAAATCTTTATTCAAAATTGGACTAAAGATGCTCATATGATATGGGTCACTCAGGTTCAAAGATGAAAAAGTTCCAGATGAAATTCAGGAATTAAAAACAGCCATCCAAATGGTTGGAGATCAATTAATAGCTTTACAAAAACAAGTATTATTAAATTGTGATTGGAAATCTACTCAATTTTGCATCACTTCTCTTCGGTTCAACCATCAGTTCAGTTCAGTTGCTCAGTCATATCCGACTCTTTCAGACCTCATGAATCGCAGTATGCCAGGCCTCCCTGTCCATCACCAACTCCCGGAGTTCACTCAGACTCACATCCATCGAGTCAGTGATGCCATCCAGCCATCTCATCCTGTGTTGTCCCCTTCTCCTCCTGCCCCCAATCCCTCCGCATCAGAGTCTTTTCCAATGAGTCAACTCTTCACATGAGGTGGCCAAAGTACTGGAGTTTCAGGTTCAGCATCATTCCTTCCAAAGAAATCCCAGGGATGATCTCCTTCAGAATGGACTGGTTGGATCCCCTTGCAGTCCAAGGGACTCACAAGAATCTTCTCCAACACGACAGTTAAAAGCATCAATGCTTCGGTGCTTAGCCTTCTTCACAGTCCAACTCTCACATCCATACATGACCACAGGAAAAACCATAGTCTTGACTACACGGACCTTAGTTGGCAAACTAATGTCTCTGCTTTTGAATATGCTTTCTAGGTTGGTCATAACTTTTCTTCCAAGGAGTAAGCGTCTTTTAATTTCATGGCTGCAGTCACCATCTGCAGTGATTTTGGAGTCCCCAAAATAAAGTCTGACACTGTTTCCACTGTCTCCCCATCTATTTCCAATGAAGTGATGGGACCAGATGCCATGATCTTCGTTTTCTGAATGTTGAGCTTTAAGCCAACTTTTTCACTCTCCACTTTCACTTTCATCAAGAGGCTTTTAGTTCCTCTTCACTTTCTGCCATAAGGGTGGTGTCATCTGCATATCTGAGGTTATTGATATTTCTCCCGTCAATCTTGATTCCAGCTTGTGCTTCTTCCAGTCCAGTGTTTCTCATGATGTACTCTGCATAACAGTTAACTAAGCAGGGTGACAATATACAGCCTTGATGTACTCCTTTTCCTATTTGGAACTAGTCTGTTGTTCCATGTCCATTTCTAACTGTTGCTTCCTGACCTGCATACAGATTTCTCAAGAGGCAGGTCAGGTGGTCTGGTATTCCCATCTCTTTCAGAATTTTCCACAGTTTCTTGTGATCCACACAGTCAAAGGCTTTGGCATAGTCAATAAAGCAGAAATAGATGTTTTTCTGGAACGCTCTTGCTGTTTCCATGATCCAGAAGATGTTGGCAATTTGATCTCTGGTTCCTCTGCCTTTTCTAAAACCAGCTTGAACATTAAGAAGTTCACGGTTCACGTATTGCTGAAGCCTGGCTTGGAGAATTTTGAGCATTACTTTACTAGCATGTGAGATGAGTGCAATTGTAAGGTAGTTTGAGCATTCTTTGGCATTGCCTTTCTTTGGGATTGGAATGAAAACTGATCTTTTCCAATCCTGTGGCCACTGCTCAGTTTTCCAAATTTGCTGGCATATTGAATGCAGCACTTTCATAGCATCATCTTTCAGGATCTGAAACAGCTCTACTGGAATTCTATCACCTCCACTAGCTTTGTTCATAGTGATGCTTTCTAAGGCCCACTTGAGTTCACTTTCCGGGATGTCTGGCTGTAGATGAGTGATCACACCATCGTGATTATCCGGGTTGAATATCTTTGTTATGTACAGTTCTTCTGTGTATTCTTGCCATCTCTTTTTAATATCTTCTGCATAGTGCTTACAATTGGGGAAAAAATCAAATTTCATATGCAAGATATGCATAATAATGCTTCCTTAAATGTACAATTATTGCAAAAGGAAATCTTTGAAACCTTCTGTAAGAGTCTACCCTCTTCCAACAATATGGGACCCTTAGCTGAACAGCTAGCTGATCAATTATCTGGGCTAGACCCTCAAAGATGGTTTCAAGGCATTACACATAGTATTGGATCTGAAACTATAATGCTGATAATTATCCTGGTGATTATAATTGTAACATACTGATGCCTTTCAGTTAAAATTGTTCAAACTAAATAAACTCACTTTCTCAGGGCCTTTTTCACACAAGTATCTACAGTCATCCCCAATTATGAAAAAGTAAAAAAGGGGGAACTGTCAAGGGACATTCAACTTTAGAGGATCCAACATGATATTTTCTTCTTTTGTGTGCTGATTCTCAAGGACTCTATTCTTTATCAGTTCCTGGAAAACAGGAACGAGCAGAGCTGCACGCAGTTCTCAGGACTGAGGTCATGAGAAAGAGCATCTGCTTGGATTCCCTTCAGTGACTCCCTTCAGTGGCCTTTTACTTGAAGGTAATCTATTCAGTTATGCCCCTCTTCCTCAGGATATGGAATGCTTTCTGGCCTTTTCAAGATTGTTATTTGCTTCACTTTGTTTTTCTTCAATGTGTTTATTGCCTAAAGCTGCCTTGTATAAAGATATATAAACATGCGTTTTTGCAAATAAAGCAACCTTGTTTCACTCGAGACGTGGGTCCCCTGCTTCCTTCTTCTTGTCAACTCCATTCCTCAGGTCCCGGGCTACAAAGACCGTGACAGCTCTGTCTTCAATTTCCACAAATAAGAGTAACTCTTCTTTAATCATGGATACAACAGTTATTTCTATCCAATAGAGAACATGACCCTATTCCTATGCTTTGTTCCTAGCACACCATCAGTCCCTGGTAACTCTCCCTCTCCTCCTACGAAAAGCCCAGGCCTTTTAACATCTTGCCTACTCTGTTCAAGGCCAGTTGGTAGAACATTATGTTTTATAACAGGCTGGACTATGTACGGAAGGGCTTCCTGATCCTACTGACCATGATGAGTCATGTCCTACTTTTACATTATTTTCTCCCCTCCCTGTTGCTAATTCACACACACTACTGAATTTTGTAATTCAGGCTGTGTGTTTTTCTAGGGAACAGGGATGTGAATAAATTGTGCCTAATGAAGTCAGTCCCTTCATCTCATTGATTTCTTCCCAGAGACCATCATGAAACGCATGTAGCAAATGCATTTGATCAATGACTACCAAAGCCAAGCTCTTAGAGCTCACCACACAACAGGCCAATAAACAGAGAGACTACTTGTTGGGCAAGGAATAGTGAGTTTATTCAGAAAGCCAGGAGACCAAAAAGATGGCAGATTCTTGTCCCAAAGAATCATCTTTGCTGAGGTAGAATTTGGGTTTCTTTTACATGAAAAGATCTCTAGCTTCTCTTCAAATATGGAGCTACTGCAGTTGCTGAGTACCTGAACTAAAGTTATCAAAGAATACATACAGTGAAAAAGGTAAAGGATTTGCCACGACCACTGAGTCTGGGAAGTATGGCTCCACTATGTTCCTATCTTGTGTCTTTTGGGTAAGATCCTTGCCATGCACATTACATTGCTGTGTGTTTTCTCCAGGATAAATACTCTGATACTACTGGTGAGATGTGAGGATAGGGTTATTACTTTTTAAAAAAACAGCTGTGAAATTGGTGAGGAATCTTCTAGAATGAATTCATGTTCTATATGACCTAATAAATACATTTATATCTCCCTTCTATCCAGTATGAATTTTCTCATGAAGCCTAAGATGTTGCCACACTCATGATATTTGTATGGTTTCTCAGTAGGATGAATTCTCTGAGCAACAGTAGGGTGTGAATTTTGAACTTTGAATTTTGAAGACTTCTACCATATACCACATTCACATGAGTTTCTCTCATGTATGGATTTTCTGATGTTTAGTGAGTGCTGAGACCTGAGTAAAGGATTTTCCACACTCAAAACATTTGAAAGGTTTTTCTGTATGTATTCCCCGATGTCTTTTAAGGTGTGAATTTCGACTGAAGAACTTGCCACACTCATTACATCTGAAAGGTCTCTCTCCAGTATGAATTCTCCAGTGATGTTCAAGATGTGGTTTTTGACCAAAGATTTTTCCACACTCATCACATTTGAAAGGTTTCTCTATATGTATTCTCTGATGTTTTTTAAGCTGTGAATTTTGACTGAAGAACTTGCCACACTCATTACATCTGAAAGGACTCTCTCCAGTATGAATTCTCCAGTGACGCTGAAGATGTGGTTTTCGACCAAAGACTTTTCCACACTCATCACATTTGTAAGGTTTCTCACCAGTATGAACTTTCTGATGCATTAAAAGGATTGACTTTAGACGAAAGGCATTGCCACACTCATCACATTTGTAAGGTTTCTCACCAGTATGAATTGTCTGATGCTTTATAAGGGTTGACTTTACAGGAAAGGCCTTGCCACACTCATCACATTTGTAAGGTTTCTCTCCAGTATGAATTGCCTGATGATTTAAAAGGATTTTCTTTAGACGAAAGGCACTGCCACACTCATCACATTTGTAAGGTTTCTCACCAGTATGAATTGTCTGATGCTTTATAAGGGTTGACTTTACAGGAAAGGCCTTGCCACACTCATCACATTTGTAAGGTTTCTCTCCACTATGAACTGTTGTCTGATGCCTTAAAAGGGTTGGTTTCAGAGGAAAGGCCTTGCCACACTCATCACATTTGTAAGGTTTCTCACCAGTATGAACTGTCTGATGATTTAAAAGGTTAGACTTTGCACAAAAAGCCTTGCCACACTCATCACATTTGTAATGTTTTTCACCAGTATGAACTGTCTGATGACTTAATAGGTTTGACTTTAGACGAAAGGCCTTGCCACACTCATCACATTTGTAACGTTTCTCTCCAGTATGAACTGTCTGATGCCTTAAAAGGGTTGACTTTACACAAAAGGCCTTTCCACACCATTCACATTTGTAAGGTTTCTCTCCAGTATGAACTGTCTGATGACTTAAAAGGCTTGACTTTAGACGAAAGGCCTCGCCACACTCACCACATTTGTAAGGTTTCTCACCAGTATGAACTGTCTGATGACTTAAAAGGGCTGACTTTACACAAAAGGCCTTGCCACACTCACATTTGTAAGGTTTCTCTCCAGTGTGAACTGTTTGATGCCTTAAAAGGGTTGACTTTAGACGAAAGGCCGTGCCACAGTCATCACATGTGTAAGGTTTCTCACCAGTATGAACTGTCTGATGAGTAAAGAGGGCTGACTTTACACAAAAGGCCTTGCCACACTCATCACATTTGTAAGGTTTCTCTCCAGTATGAACCCTCTGATGACGAGCAAGGTTTGAATTTTGGCTGAAGACTTTGTCACATATATCACATTTAAATAATTTCTTTCCTGTATGAATTTTCTTATGTCTTCTGAGGTGTGAGCTGTGAGTAAAGGCCTTGCCATGCTCAACACATTTGTAAGGTTTCTCTCTAGTATGAACTGTCTGATGACTTAAGAGGACTGACTTTACATGAAAGGCCTTGCCACACTCATCACATTTGTAAGGTTTTTCCCTCTGTGCTTTGAGTTCTTGTTTTATTCCTGAAGGATTCATAAAACCATTCCCATATATATTAGAAACACTGGTTTGGACACAAGGAGGAATTCTTTGAACTGGTGAAAATGAGAAACTGTTGTTGACAGAACTCTTAACTTGATTATATTCAGAAATTATCCTGCCAGTTTGAAATATCTGCAGTTTATCCTGAGACTTAAATCCAAACCTCTTTCCAAAGGGCTTGATCTCTGCATCCTTTCTATCATGCAGATCTCTTCCATCAGGCACATTTCCATTAAGGCTTACAGGTGTGCCTTTGTAATTTCTTTTGTCATCTCTCCCCTGACACTCAAAGTCACACATATTTTCCTGACTTTCCCAAAGATGAAAATGTTTGATTTCACAGCTTTCAGGGCTTCCCAGCATCAATGTTTGGAATGTTTCGCGTTTATCACTGTTCGCTTTGGGTTGTAAATGCTTCATCACATGTGTAGGAGAGATATCTACAAGATAAAAAGAATCATAGGTATCCTGCTCACAATAATTCAAAAATAAATGTTTCATGTTGAATATATATTACACCAAAAATAATACTTACATCAAGTTATGAAACACTACAATGATGACCTTAAGTGTTTAGAAACACTAAAGGAATAGAATTCTTAACTTAAGAAAGCATAACATAAATTCACCATTATGGTAGCCTAGTTTTAAAAACAATATGCCAAACATACTCACGTTGGACAATCTTATGCCAACTTTCAAAAACAGAGTGTTTTTCTACCAGAACCCTTAGGCACGTATCAATCAACAGTTGTCTCAAATTGAAAAGAAAAATATTACACTATCACTGTATTTTGCAAACTTACTGTACATAAATTCTAAACAATATATTATATATTATAGCAGTAAATAATCGAAAACCATGCTTACCCAATTAATAATTAACTATTCATAATTGGTTGTTTACAATTGAAAATAAATATGATAAAAAAATTTTTTGGAAACAACATAGTTTTTTAAATCTGCTATAGAACTATGTACCCAAAAAGAAAAGGCATTTTACAATGTTAACAAGTAGTATGTGTCAGGTGTATTGCAAAATACACGCGAAAAGACCATCATCTGTAAATGACATGTAAATTAAGATGTATACTATTCACCGGTATTCTAACAGCCAATAAACAATGCAACCCCTACATATGTTGTTGTTGTTCAGTCGCTCCGTCGTGTTTGCCTCTTTGCGACACTGTGGACTGTAGCTCACTGGACTCCTCTGTCCATCGCATTTCCCAGGCAAGAATAGTGGAGTGGGTTGCCATTTCCTTCTCCATGGGATCTTCCTGACTCAGGAATCAAACCTGCATCTTCTGCATTAGCAGGTGAACTCTTTACCACGGAGCCACCAAGGAAGGCTAATCTCTAGCCATGCACTATTCTTAATTACCTAGTTTAATGGCACCAAAATATAATAAATAAAAAGTGAGTGCTTTGTGTATTTATTGACTAGGGTCCGACACAATATTGCTGAAAAATGTTGCAAGTGAAACGCATCCAAGATATAATGTAGTTAAGGTTTGACAGAAAACAAAATTCGGTAAAGCCATTATCCTTCAATTAAAAAATAAATAAAATTTTAAGAAGATATAATGTAGAGCTAGAACAAATAATTTCACAATTTGTATGGAAATACAAAAAACCTCAAATAGCCAAAGCAATCTTGAGAAAGAAGAATGGAACTGGAGGAATCAACCTGCCTGACTTCAGGCTCTACTACAAAGCCACAGTCAACAAGACAGTATGGCACTGGCACAAAGACAGAAATATAGATCAATGGAACAAAACAGACCTAGATGGCCATCAGCAGATGAATAGATAAGAAGGCTGTGGTACATATACACAGTGGAGTATTACTCAGCCATTAAGAAGAATTCATTCGAATCAGTTCTAGTGAGGTGGATGAAACTGAAGCCTATTATACAGAGTGAAGTAAGCCAGAAAGAAAAACACCAATACAATAAACTAACGTATATACATGGAATTTAGAAAGATGGTAACGATAACCCTGTATGCGAGACAGCAAAAGAGACACAGATGTATAGAAAAGGCTTTTGGACTCTGTGGGAGAGGGAAAGGGTGGGACAATTTGGGAGAATGACATTGAAACATGTATAATATCATATATGAAATAAATCGCCAGTCCAGGTTCAATGCATGATACTGGATGCTTGGGGCTGGTGCACTGGGATGACCCAGAGGGATGGTACGGGGAGGGAGGAGGGAGAGGGGTTAAGGATGGGGAACACGTGTATACCTGTGGTAGACTCATGTTGATGTATGGCAAAACCAATACAGTACTGTAAAGTAATTAACCTCCAATGAAAATAAATAGATTTATATTAAAAAAATACAATGTAAAGTCGTATCATAAAGAACATGACAGAATATAGATATTACCTTTCTTAAACAAATAAATTTTGAGTATTTACTAGAAAACATGTACTACTGACAACACTAATTTGCTTTAAAAGGCTTGAGGTAAATTAACATGTTTTTCTCTAATTAGAGCAGGAGACACACCCAATTGGCCCACAAAGTGGTAAGAGAACCAGGATATGACTTTGAATCTACTTGGACGACTGATAAAACTTATTTGTAAACATGACCACCCACCGAATGAATAGACTGCTCCTGCTGCTGCTAAGTCGCTTCAGTCGTGTCCAACTCTGTGCGACCCCATAGATGGCAGCCCCCCAGGCTCCCCCGTCCCTGGGATTCTCCTGGCAAGAACAATGGAGTAGGCTGCCATTTCCTTCTCCAATGCATGAAAGTGAAAAGTGAAAGTGAAGTCGCTCAGTCGTGTCCGACTCTTCACGACCCCATGCACTGCAGCCCACCAGACTCCTCAGTCCATGGGATTTTCCAGGCAAGAGTACTGTAGTGAGGTGCCATTGCCTTTTCCGATGAATAGACTAGAAAATATTTAAAAAAAAAAACAAAAACAAGGAACTTAGAAAGAAAATATCAAGGAAGATACAAGACAGAAGTAGTCTGTTTAACTATTATTCAACTATCCCATCTCGAAATGGGTTGTGAGTCATCATGGATGCACAGAGCGATTTAGGTCATGTCCTGAGAAACGTGTCCAATAAATTATCAGAGATTATCTTTACAGTGAGAGTATGTAGAATGTGGAGGGATGTGATAGGTAAGAACAATGTTTCCATCCATATCAAGGTACTATGTGAGGACTGGTCAGGACTAAGAAAGGGTCTGCGTGGAGCATAGGGTACACAGGTTTATGTCAGATACCAGCTTGTGACTGCATCTCTTTGTGAAAATAACTGAGAGCACAAACTAATATACTGACCTTAAAAGAAAAGAATTGGTTCAGCAAGTTTATGGGCATTATACTATGGTTATGGGACAGAAACAAGAGAGATTTTAAAAGTGACTGTGATGTATGGAGAAAGCAGGATGATACCTGTTATACTATTTACAATGTAATGTATCCAACTCTGATTTTGTAACTTACAATTGAATGCTTATATTCAAGAAAAACATATACAATATTCCAGGATATTGTGAAAGAATCTTATTAGCAGAAATCAGAAGGAAAATCCAGGAAAAGGCTATCTAAACCTGGGTTCCTCTGCCAAGTATGATTAACCTCTCTATTAGACATTTATTCCATTTCGTCTTCCACACATGGTCATCTCAAGATTGAGGAGCATCAAAGGAAAGGAGGGACTGACACTGACTCTGGAAGGCCTTCCCAGTTACAAAAGCCTTTCTGAGGCATCCAACTCTTTTTTGTAGGAAAAGGCTTTATTCTCCTAGACCTTCCCTGAGTTCAAAAGAGCATATTCAAACAGTTACTAATACATTAAAGGACATAAAAGGATGATCAAGTGGGATTTATTTCAGGGATGCAAGATTTCTCAATATCAACAAGTTAATCACTATGATACACCACAGTAACAGTTGAAGACTAAAAACCATATGATCATCAATAGACGCAGAAAAGGTTCTGACAAAATTCAAGTGCCATTTATGATAAAAACCCTTCAGAAAGTCAGCACAGATGGACCCTACCTCAACATAATTAAGACTGTATATGTCAAACACACAGCTAACATCATACTCAGCAGGGAAAAACTGAAAGCACTCCCCTTAACAACATGAATAAGACAAGAATGTTCACTATTGCCACTTTTATTCAACATATTTTTGGAAGTCCTAGCCACAACTATCAGAAAAGAAAAACAAATAAAAGGAATTCAAGGTAAAAAAAATAAAGAGGTAAAACTATCACTATGATGCTACACACAGAAAATCCCGAAGATGCCACCAGATGACTACTAGACCTCATCAATGAACAGAGTAAACTTGCTGGATACAAAATACATAGAAAACTGCTGCATTTCTATACACTAATAATGATATATCAGAAAGTGAAATTAATGAAACAATCCTATTCACCACCTCAGAGAAATAAAATTCTAAGGAATAATCCTACCTAAAAAGTCAAAAGAATTGTACTCATAAAATGGTAAGATGCTGATGACTGATACCAAAGATGACACAAACAGATGGCACAAACATATACCATGTTCTTGGGTTGAAAGAAGTAACACTGTCAAAATGACCACACAATCCAAGGCAATCTACATATATAATGCAACCCTTATCAAATTAACAATGACATATTTCATAAAACAAAGAAAAACTTAATTTCTACCAAAATACAAAAGACTCTGATATCTAACATGATCTTGAAAAAGAAGAACAGAGCTGGAGGAATCATGTTCCCTGAGTTCAGACTATACTACCAACTGACAGTCAACAAAGTGAAAGTGAAGTCGCTCAGTTGTGTCCAACTCTTTGTGACCCCATCAACTGTAGACTACCAGGTTCCTCTGTCCATGGGATTTTCCAGGCAAGAATACTGAAGTGGGTTGCCATTTCCTCCTCCAGCAGATCTTCCTGACCCAGGAACTGAACCTGGGTCTCCTCCATTGTAGGCAGATGGCTTTACCGTCTTAGCCACCAGGGAAGTGGTATGATGATGGCACAAAACAGAAACACACATCAGTAGGACAGGACAGAAATCCCAGAAATAAACCAATTTACTTAGTCAATTATTCTATAACGAAGGAGGAAAGAATATAGAATGAAGAAGTCTCTTTAATAAGTGATGCTGGGATAAATGGATAGTTACATGAAAAAGAATGAAATTCCAACATTCTCTAACACCACATACAAAAATAAACTCAAAATGTGTGAAACATCTAAATGCCAGACCAGATACTATGAAATTCATAGCGGAAAACAAATGCAAAACACTGACATAAGTGTCAGCAAAATTTTTTTGAATCTATCTCTTAAGAGTCATGGTAATAAAAGCAAAATCAAACAAATGAGACCTAATTAAATTTAAAACCTTTTTGCAAAGCAAAGGAAACCAAAAAACGAATAAAAACTAAACTTTTGGACTAGGAGACTATATATGCAAATAATGCTACCTATCAGGAATTAATTTCCAAAATATACAAACAGTTCATAGAGCTTAATATCAAAACAAACAAAGAACCCAATCAAGAACTGGGCAGAAGATCAAAACAGATACTTCTCCAAAGGAGACAAACAGATGGCCAACAGTCACCTGAAAAGATGTTTGATGTCTCTACTTATGAGAGAAATGCAAATGAAAACCACAAAAATGTATCACCTCACACTGGTCAGAATGACCACCATCAAAAAGTCTACAAACAATAAATGCTTGAGAGGGTGTGGAGAAAAGAGAACCCTCCTACACTGTTGGAAGGAACATAAATTGGTACTGCCACTTTGGAGAATAGCATGGAGGTTCCATAAAGAACTAAAAATACAGCTATCACAGGAACCAGCAATTCCAATCCTGGGCATATATCCAAAAAGGAAGAAAACTAATTCAAAATGATACATGAACCCCAATGTTTTTAGCAGCACTATTTATACCAGCCAAAACATGGCAGCAACATAAATGTTCACTGACAGACAAAGGGATAAAGAATATGTGGTACATATATACAAGGGAATATTGTGAAGTGAACGTAGCTCAGCCGTGTCCAACTCTTTAAGACCTCATGACCAGAAGCTGGCAGCCTACCCTGTCCATGAAATTCTCCAGGCAAGAACACTGGAGTGGGTTGCCACCTCCACAGCATAAAACACAATGAAGTAGTGCCTTTTACAGCAATATAGACAGATTTAGGGATTATTCTAAGTGAAATCAGAGAAAGACAAATATCATAGGATATTATATGTTGAACTGAAATAAATGATACAAATGAACTTATTCACAAAATAAACTCACCAGAATGAAAAACAAACTTATGGTTACCAAAGGGGATAGTACAGGATGGTGATGGGGACAGGAAAGGGAGAGATAAATTACCAGTCTGAATATTTACAAACTAATGTATATACAAAATAAATAAACAACAAGAACCTACCATATAGCTCAGGGAACTATATTGAGTATCTTGTAAACTGCAGTATACCTGAAACACAACATTGTAAATTTACTTAAAGAGTGGAGAAGGAAATGGCAAGCCACTCCAGTATTCTTGCCTGGAGAATCCCAGGGACAGAGGAGCCTGGTGGGCTGCCGTCTATGGGGTGACACAGCGTTGCACACAGCTGAAGCGACTTGGCATGCATGCACTGGAAAAGGAAATGGCAACCCACGCCAGTGTTTTTGCCTGGAGAATCCCAGGGATAGAGGAGCCTGGTGGGCTGCCGTCTGTGGGCAGAGTCAGACATGACTGACGCGGCCTAGCAGCAGCCGCAGCAGCATACCTAAAAAGAATGGTTAAAGCAAAAACAAAAACACCCTTGCAGAGATGTTCAAAAGATGTTTCACAAGGGTGTAAAAACTACTAAATGGGGGAAGCAGTCTATGAAACAAGATATGTTGACAAAACTGAATACCCACCAGCAAAAGAATTTACTTGGAACATTATCTTACACTACAGACAAAAAGGAACTCAAAATGGTTCAAAGACCTAAACCTAAGTCCCAACTGTATAAAACTCCTAGAAGTAAAGGTGCAGGAAATGTTTTTGGAAATTGGACCCACAAATGATTTACCAGATATAACACCAAAAGCACAGGCCACAAAGTAAAAGCAGATATCAATAAATTGAACTACATCAAAATTATAAACTACTCTGCATTAAAGTGCAGTGAGTTTGAAAAGACAATCAACAGTAAAAGAGAAAATATGTGGAAATCATACATCTGATAGTAAATGAGTACAAAGAATATATAAAGAATTTTAAGAGGGACTGATCACCAGTTCTACCATAGGGACCATTCCCCAATCAACCATCCAACGCATTGCAAATACAAAACAGAAAAACTAAGAGTAACACAGAAATTTGAACTCAATGATAAAATAAAAAAATACCTACAATGCACAGAACAACAGTGCAGCCAATAGCCTCATAGATATGAGAATGTGAACTTGGACAAAGTTGTCCTGGGATAAATTCCTAAACCGTTTACAGAGGCTAAAATATATGGTCCTTGATACACATGAACAACACTGTCTTGGTGCCCTTGACAGAGTCTCCAAAGCCAGAAAATAACCTGGAAAGATGTATCAGGCTCTCGTGATACTTTCTCTCTCATCATCCTAGAACATACTGACCACTCTACTGGATAGCATCAAATGGTGACTTTGTACAGAGCAAGAAAGTAACATTAGGAATACTGTCTCCATCACAGTTTTTGCTACCTACTAAATCCACTCCACACAGACTCACCAGAGGCTGCCAATTAAACATAGGTGGATTATCACAGCAAGGAAACCAGATAAAATTTCAGACCCTCAGGAATAGATTTCAAAGAAATTGAAGAGGTAAAATGATACAAAGTAAGGAGAATGGAACATCAGGAACAGCTGACATTCCCAGACGGGGTAGAGCAGCACAAGAGTAAAACTAACACAACATGAAGGTCAGACATTACAGCATCTTGAGATGGGACCATGCACTCAGCCTACAGATGGCAAGCTAAGAGCCTGCGAGATTCACATACGCTCCCCTCGTAGGATCTAGGATCAAAAAGACGATCTCTCTAGCCAATCTTACACTTTCCTAAGTAACAACCACAGAGGATACAATCCACCAACTTGTCCCACTCCTAAACAGAAAAAAACAGCCCTTTTGAGATACTCGTTTTTATATGTTGTATTTTTGGCTACTTTTATATCACTCTCCACTGTCCAGAGCTTTTTCTCAGGCTCTAATGTGGAGATAATATTCAGATCAGAAACAGAAATTCTGGGACTCCCCTGGTGATCCAGCGGTTAAGATTCTGCATTTCCAATGCAGGGGGTTTGGGTTTGATCCTTAGTCAGAGAACTAAGATCCCACAAGCAGAATGGTGCAGCTAAAAAAAGTAAACAAGCAACTGAAAACAAACAAATAGATATTCAGAGTTATCAGAAGAAAGAAATCAAAAGTGCTGTGGATTTTTTTAAACACTGAGCAAAAGTCAAAAGGAAGAAAATAGGAAATCGGGTTTTTTGGTATTATTTTTTTTAACATTTGCCAGTGAGCTTTGTACATAATTAAGCTCTGGGACAACCTCAGATATGACATGAAACAGACACAGCATCTGAAGAGGGTCAGTTTAACCTTCTGAAGCTGTCTCATGCCCCAGTCACCAGAACTCTCAGATGAAAGACATCAGGGCCTTCCAAAGGGCACACAGGGAAAATGCAGATACCCAAGGGCAGCTCTGGAAGGAAATCATTCTCACCCAAGGAGAGCAGGTTCCTGTAGGTCTCCAGCATCACGTCCCTGTACAAGGCCCTCTGAGCAGGGTCCAGGAATTCCCACTCCTCCTGAGTGAATTCGATGGCCACATCCTCAGAGGTCAGTCGTTCCTGAAATGAAACCACATGTCACCAAAGGGGCCATGAAAAGTTCTCATTTTCATGCAAAAGAGAAAGGGTAGTAAGGCGTACGGATTGACTTGGTTGAAGCTTGTGTTCTAACAGATCCATGCAGGGGTATCTGGAGAAAATATGGATCTCTAATTTTAATTTCTTTGCTAAGACCTTATGAGATCCTCCAATTAATATGGGTTTTACATCATTGTTCAAAATCCATGCAATATATAAAAATAAAGCTCAACACTGTTTTGGCTATACAGAAGTGTCAGATATTATGTTCTACCCAGTGAGTGCAACTCATTATCTCGATGAGGTACAGCATGAGTGGTGTCTTCAGAGATGACAAAGTCCACAGCACTTTTAATGGAAAGGTCAAAATTTTCAGGTATGATGTAGATAATAGGAGCAAGGACCAAATGTTTCAAGGCTTCCTGTTGCTCTAAATTACTGTAGTATTACTCTAAACATTAAATAAGTATTTTATAGGCAAGAACCTGTCATCAATATAAAAGCTCATTAAAGGACCATCTGTTCCCCCCTTACAGAAGCAAACCTGTGTCACAGACACTCTGAGAAACTCGACTCAGATCAAGAAGGTAAGAAATGTTACATGAAGCACCTGAACTCAGAAGCTTGGGCTCAGCAACTGAAGCTTAAGCATCTAACAATGAAGTAATACAGAGAACATTACAAGTCCTTTGACAGAGGGCTCCTAAAGAAAACTTGAAAGTCGTCCAAGGTGAGCCTCTTCCCTGCCACTCTGTCTTCTCTGCAGGGAAAGCAGCTCTCGGGCCTCCAGTCTTCATCCCTTGAAAATGGACACCTGCGGCAAATTCATCTCTACCCCCTCCCTGATCGGGAGAACCTCCCTCCTGTTGAGTGATCACTGTCCACAGTGGTGGTGAAGGACCAGAGACACTGACTGATGAGAGCCACAGCAGCTTTGCAGCCCCAGGTCCCTGGACCATCTCACTTATTCCTAGCCACAGCTTCCAAACCAGTGCCATTTCAAAGGACTTTGACACAGCAGCCAAGTTCCCTGGAGCTGGAGCTGCCACAGCAGGGGTGGCTGGCTCTGGGGCTGGAAGTGGGACTTTGTTTGGGAGCTTCATCACTGTTATGCCAGGCACCCGTCTCTGAAACAGTAGCTCTTCTACGCCACGGGCTTGGCCCTCTCAAAGGCCATGGGGCTCTTTTGCCTGATGGTGGTCTAGTTCATCTTCTTCACGATATGTAGGAGCTATTTCCACCTCCCATAGTTCTTTCTCCTGTGTCTGCCCTGTACGTTCCCTTTCCTGTAACTCCCCAGGCAGCCTGGGGAAAGTGGTGGGCTCAGGGTTTGACAGAAGGAAAACAAATAAATATTGTATTAGTATGAAAAAAAAAAAAAGTCCAAGGTGAACAATGTGGAATGGCATGAAAGGTCATTATAGACGTGGATACAGAAACACAACTGTTAGTAATTTACTACTTAAAACACTAACAGGATTGTTTAGAAAATTTCAAGGCCACAAATTATACTGATAACACAATTTCAACTGAAAAAAAAGGTGATATATAGTTTTACAATCATGATGTCTTCTATCTAAACCACAGACTCGCACATGCATGCATGCTTATTATAAAAAATTAACTGGCATGAGAGGATTCGTCTTTTGACAGGTTTTTTGGACAATTTTATATCATCCTTTCATTCACATGTGCTTCAGCATCTTTCAGACGATAAAAATGTATCCTTTGTACTCAGCTGAGTTTTTCAACAGGATTCTATACTAGGCTACAAAAAGAAAACCGGTAAAAACATTAAAAAAAAAAGAATACTTGAACTCAATTCATAATAAAATTACCATATACAAAAATACAAATATAATTTTATCCATTTAGATTTACATAGCAAGGCATTAACAGAAGCCAAAGACTTTGTTCTTTTTTTCCATTAATAAAACAGTGATTTGAAATTAGAAGAGTCATTAGATCATGACCAAAAAAAATATCACAATAGCAAAGTAAAAAAACTTCTTGGAGAATTAAAAATCATGGTGAAAACATGAAAAAATATAGTTATTAAGTAAGACTATCTCAAGAAATATCATGATAGGAAGGAAATATTCAATACATTCCTTCTGAAATTACAGTGGCATGAAAGGAGCTGTCCAGGGTGCCTGTCTTTCACCACCATATGATGCACAGGAGCAGGGGCCACTAGAAGAACTACCAGGAGGAATAAACCAGGGCAAGAAACACAGAGTTTGTCAGAGAGTTGAAACAGGTAGTACTCACAAACCTAAGGACATGGACAGGTGAAAAGTGAAAGGATGGAAAAGGTCCATCCTAAAGAGAGCAGGGGAGACTGTTATATCAGACAAAATAAACTGAAGAAAAAAAAAAGTGCAATGAGACAAATATTGCATAATGATAAAACAGTCAATTTACCAGAAAGTTGTAACAAGTAAAAATATATATACATCTAACATTAGATATCTCAGAAAAATGAAGCAAACATTGAACTGGCATGTACAGATCACACTGCCCAAGAAAAGCAGAAAACACATGTATCTCAAGGACACAGAAAACATTCTCTATGAGAGACCACATGTTAGGCCAAAATTAACCATTTTAAGAGACGGATACCATAAAAGTATCTTCCCTAACAACAATGAAATAAACACAAGAAAAAAAGAAAATTCCTCAAATGTGAACATTAAACAACTCACTCTTACACCACAAATGGGTCTAAGAAAAAAATCACATGGAAAATTTTAAATATATGGATCAAAACGAAAAAACAACATTACAAAATTTATAACACACAGAGAACACTGTACTAAAAGGCAAGTCTGAACTGTTAAATGCTTACATACAAAAAAGAAAAGATCTTAAACCTGAAATCTATTTTTAGACCTCTAGGAAGCAGAAAACAGAAAACAAACTAAACTCAAGTTTAGCAGAAGGAAACATGTAAATAAGAAAGATTAAACCAGAGATACAATAGAAAGTAGAAAAATATAAAAATCAACAAACCAAAAGGTGATCTTTTGAAAAAACTGTATAGGAAAACCCCCACCTTGACTAAGGACAAGAGAAAAAAATATTCAAATAATTAAAAATAGATATGAAATAGGAGTGATTACAACTGAGGTCAAAAAGATAAGGAAGTATTATGACTGATAATGACTATAAATGACAAAATATAGGAGATACTGGCAAATTCTCAGAAACATACAAACTATTTTACTTATTAAGAAATAAAACAATTGAGAAGTGTTGAAAGTGAAAGTGATAGCCACCCAGTCATGTCTGGCACTTTCTGACCTCATGGACAGTAGCCCACAAGGCTCCTCTATCCATGGAATTTCTCCAGACAAGAATACTGGACTAGAGAGCCATTCCTTTCTCCAGGGAATCTTCTGACCCAGGGAGAGAACCTGGGTCTCCTGCACTGAAGGCAGATTCTTTATGATTTGAGTCACCAGGGAAGCCCATTATAACTAGAGAGATTTAAAAAGTAGTCAGAAACCTCTAAGAAAAATACAGGACCAAATTCTACCAAACATTTACAGAAGAATTACCACTAATCCTGCTAATTCTATGGAGCAAGCATGGTTCTAATAGTTTGCTGATTTCCCAAAGACACAAGAAAGGAAAACTAGAAACCAATACCCCTGATGAATACTGATGCAAAATTAAAATACTTGCAAACGAACTTCAACACATATTAAAAAGAACTGGGGAAACAGACACAGCAAACAGATGGAGGTGGGAGGGGAGGAAGGAGAGGGTGAGATGTACGGAGAGAGTAACATGGAAACTTACATTACCATATATAAAGTAGAGAGCCAATGCGAATTTCCTGACTGACTGAAGGACTCAAACAGGGGCTCTCTAACAACCTACAGGGGTGGGATAGGAAGGAGGATGGGAGGGAGGGGACATATGTATACGTATGGCTGATTAATGCTGGTGTTTGGCAGAAAATAACGACTTCTGTAAAGCAATTATCCTTCAATTAAAATAACTTAAATAAATAAATAAAAAGATGTGACACCATGACCAAGTGGATTTTATTCATATAAGGCAAGGAGAAGTCAACACACAAAAATCAATTAATATGACAGATTAAAGGAGAAAAAAAAAAAAACCAGGATCAACTCAATGCAGAAAAAAAAATTTGACAATTTGACAACCTTTCAAGATGGAACACTCAACAAACTACAAACAATAAATTATACCAACATCAACATAATAAATGCCATTATGAAAAGAGCACAGCAATGGAGAAAGAATGAAAGCTTTTCCTCTGAGGTCAAGAAGTCGTCAAGGATGCACACTCTGCACTGCAGTTCAACACAGCACTGAAACTCTTAGAGCAATAAGATGAGAAAAAGAAATCAAAGGTCCCCAAATTAAAAAAGAAGTAAATGTATCTTCTTTCCCACATGACAAAGTTTCATCAGTAAAAATCATAAAGATTACAAAAGAAACATGCTGTATCAAAACAGATTCTTTAATAACCACACAAAGTGTCAATCAATTAACTCATTATCAAAATTTCCATGACAATCTTTGTAGAAGCAGAATAAAACATCGTTAAAGTCATAGAACTATTCAAAGAGCAAACAGCAAAACTCTTGAAGAAGGAAGATGGAGGTCTTTCTATTTCAACACCTATTACAAGGTAATCAAGGTGATGCGGTACTGGTATAAAAAGACAAATAAATCAACTGAACAGAACACAGTACTCAGAAATAATTCTTTGTGTATATATATATGTAAGGTATATTCACAAGGATGTCAGATACACAAAAGGGAAAGGACAGGCTCAATTGCTCAGATTCCCAGATTTCACCAGCTGTTGTGCATACTAACACCTGACTTCCACGTGCAGTTTCCTTACCCTGGTTGACAGAGCAGACAGCGCATCCAGATAGGCCCTAAGCAATCCCTGCTGTCCAACAGCACTGAGACCCCAGCTCCAACCTGTGGGTGAGAAGCCCTGCCCAGGACAGTGCCCAGGGGAGCCTCCTCACAAGGGCCAGGTCACCGGGTCATGGGGAGATGGGATCTAAGTGGAGACAACAGGGCTAAGGGAAGGCCTCAGGTGAGTGTGCATGTACAGGAGTCACACAGGACACTCCAGCATCAGACACGATTAGCGAGTCCAGAGAAGGGCATTTCAGGAAGGACAGACTAAATATGACCTTACCTGAGAAAGAGCCATGCCTCACTCCTTTTTTTTCCTCTTCCTTAACTTCAGGGCTTCCTCAGGCAAAACGAGTCTTCAGAGGTCTATCATGAAAGTTGAAAACATGCTGTTTAATGCTTAGAGTCAACACATCCCCTTCCTGAGCCCCAACCACACACACACAGGGAAGCCCTCACCATGAGGGACAGACAGGCCCCTGTGGCCACTGTCTCAGGAGGGCCTCAGGACAGTCAACTTCCGCAGAGAGACCAACATGGGACTTTCCCACACTTTCCCTCGGATCACACTCCCCTCCTGGTGAGGCCTCATGTACACAGCAGCAGCAGGCACCTCTGCTGACTAGGCAATCTCCTTCAGGTCATACAGCAGGTCCCAATCCATCCCCACTCAGAACAGAATATCCCCTCCTCAGCCCAGATCTCAGCCCTCAGGACTGGGAGGGCTCAAGACTCCTGATGCTCAGTGAGGGATCCAGACTGGAATCAACTGGGCCATCTTAAACATTCTCGAGCTGTGGACCAACAAAAACTATCTGAAGGGGAATCTCTGGTCAGAGGGTAAAAAACATGTGTGTTGGGAGCCGCGTTAAGACATTACTGACAAAATGGAGGCACGGCCCCAACCTCCTCTCCTTGTCCCGCAGGCACGGACCCGGGATGAAGGAGTGAGGTCTTGTGATTCTGACTTGTTTTTTCCTTTCCTCGGTTGAGTTGACTGAAAAGAATGTTAAGGTGCTTATTGTCCTTGAGAGGAGCATGAGAAGGCACAAAGCCTTCTGCAGTTGTGCCCAGAGAATAATCCATAAAGTTAACCATTGACATTTGTTCAAGGATCTTTACAAGAGAGTTCCAGGATGAGCACATAAGCCACAGCCTGAGGCCATGGGAAGGATTGTCATCTGAGACCTATTTGTGAGGGAAATGTTTATGGCAACGGAAGTTTGCCGAATTTATGGTTTAGAAATAATTAAGAATACTTAGAAGCTAAAAATTTAAGGAATGTGGTAGTGCTAGCATGTTTTACTATAGCTTTACAGATTAGGAATTTCAGAAATATTAATAGCTAGAAGCCTTTTTAGGGGATAGTGAGCTTAGGATGCTAGGGGCAAACAGGATTTAGAAAGATAAGAAATAAACTGAGGAAATGTGGTTTGCAGCCCAGACATAAGCATGAGTTACAATGTAATCACAAGTTAAAGTAAACAGGATTCTGAGAGAATAGCTGAAGCAGAAACTCTGTTTGAAGGGCAACAATGTTTTATGGAGAAAATAAATCTGGGTGAGGGGAAACTGAAAATGCCAAACCTCTGAGCTAATGCTTTTGTCAATGTATAAAAGAGAACCTGAAGCTTGAAATAAACATGCAGTCCCGTACCTTGAGTCAGAGGCTGCATCATTCTCTGCCGACACCGCTCATCTCTTCAGGTTGATTCCCTGGCTGCTGGAGCTGGACTCCGGCACATGTGTATGCAAAACGCATCATCAGTGAAACGTGAACCCTGGACTGAGCACCATTCAGAGGAGAAAAGCACCGCCCCCCAACTCTCTTTTTCTTCCCCAGCCTTACTAAGGTGTAACTAACAAAAATGGTATAAATGTACTGTGTACAAAGTGATCATGTGATACATTCATACACTGAATAATTATTATAGTCAAGGAAGTTACACTTCCACCTATGACTACACTGTATTATTTCTCTCTGGGCGAATTTCAAAGATATAGAAACACTACCAGCAGCATGCAGTACCTCAAATCCCCAGAACTTACTTATTTTACAGCGGAAAATCTCCACTCTTTGACTACCAGTGCCCCATTTCCCTGTCCACCCACCTCCTGGTAACAGCCTTACTACTCAATGGCTCTATGAATTTGACAAGTCTAGTTTCTACATAGTGTCTGTCCTCCTTTGTCACACTTATTTAACTTGGTATAATGTTCTCTAGGTTTATTTATTCTGGCATAAATGCAGGATCCTTGGTATTTATATTTATATACAGAGGAAAAAATAGTTCATAAATATACAGTATATAATAAATTTTTTTTTTATTTTTTAAATTTTAAAATCTTTAATTCTTATTTCTATACCACACTTTTGTCACCTATTCTTTTATCAAGAGACATCTGGGCTGTATCTATGCCTTGGCTACTGCAAATCCAGTCACACCTATGGGACTGTGGACATATCCCTGAAAAACTGATTGCTTTTCCTTTGGATATCTGTCAGAAATGGGTTTGACAGACTGTAGGCCTTTCCTATATTAATCTGTTAAGGAACTTCCATTTTATTTTCCAACATAGCAGTACCATTTACATTACCACCAAGAGCGCAGTTAAGATTCCGTGTTTTCTGTACTGTGCCTGTATGTGTGTTTATTTTGGGAGGGACAGGAGTGGATAACACAGAAGCCAGCCTGGCAGCAAGACAGTTGCAGCTGCATCTTCTAGAGAACAAGCCTCCAGGCTGCAGATCACTGTGGCATCGCTGCCCTCTGATTTTTTGGAGCCATCCTCCCCTACATCACAGGACTTTATGATTCTCCTCAGGTTGGGCCCAGAGATCCCTACTGAGCAGGACCACCTTATAACAAGCATTCTGTGATCTTAACCTTAGTACTCCTATTTTCCCAGCAGGACTCAAACAAACTTACAAACTTTCATGGTGTCCAACAGAGTGTCCACAGAGCCCATAATGAGCCTCTAACCTTCTTATACAAACACAAAGCATTCCAAGCCCTGATAGCTCACGCATGAGGCAAAATACGAAAGAGGACACCCAAGGATCCACAGACACAAGACACCATATTTTCATTTAGAGTGAGTGATCCAGGTCAAACATCGAAATCTCCAAAGACTATGAAAAAGAGGGATAATTCCAATGATGCACATGGCCCACTGAGAACTCGGCACCTTCCAAGGAAACACTCCAGATTCTCTTGATATCTTCCCAAATGCACATGAACCTTTCTGCACCGGCAACCCCAAGCACACAATGATACCAAAGTTGATGCAAAAAATGACTTGAGATTTTCCCTGTTACTCTACAGTGCCTGCCTGCTAAAAGAGCCAACAAAAGCCAGGGAGTAGAGTGGATGCTGGGGGCACCTGCTAGAACCAGCCTCTCAAGCCCAAGGCTCCCATCCTCCTGCACCCACAGCTGCCTGCAGGCTCAGCCCAGGCCACCGTTCTAACAGTGGAAAAGACTTCTCTTGGCTGAATTCCACGTTCTTCATTGCTGCTCATGTGTGGTCACGAGTTGTCAAATCAAACCTGTGCAGGCACATGTTAGCCTCAGCACTGCTGTCCTGGGGAACACAAGCTCAAGCAGTAGAACCTCAAACCACTCCATGGAGGCTCTCCAACAAACTCTCTTCCAGGTGCTCCAGCCTGAATGGAGACATTCTCTTCCAACAGATCCATACACCCCTTGTCCCTGCAACTACACTTGGGATGGCACACGCTCCATTCACTGGGCTCACCTTGATGCTCCCAAGTACTGCCACAACCCTCCTGCAGACCCCACCAGGCTCCCTCCGCTTTCCCCATTTGTCTACCTCTCCTCCCTGATGACTGGACTAAGCAAGACTAAAGAGCACAGGGGTTTCCTGGCAAAGGGGATCACAAGAGTGCCCACGAGCTACCACCCAAAGGACACTGCACACGCAGTATGAAAATCAAGAGATTGACCCTCCTGGGAAAGTCTGCCACCACCTGGGGACATTATGGAGTCCACGTACAAAGGCGTTTGAGATGAGGAAGTCTCAAAGCAAGGGTCTTCAGGTCCCACTATCTCCTGTTTTCTCCACCCACACCTACTTGGAAGATATTCTAGCCTTTGGGGGTTGCAGGGGGCTCATCCTCAGTGCACTGAAATCACAACGTTTACATGGAGCACATGAACTCCTAGATGGCAAAGCTGCTGTCCACGATGGTGACTGGTCCCTGGATGGAGAGAGCTTAGATCTGGGGGCTGCAGAGGACGAAACCCAGCAGACTGAACATGGGGACACCTTAGACCACTGCTTGAGGACACCAGTTCTGTAGGGCTTTTCAGGACTTCCTATATTTCTTGGCTCATCTTTTGAGTAATTAAGTAGTCACAGGGGGCAAAGATCAATTACAGCTGAAATGTCTAGAACATGGGAAACATCTTCATCACCTGCCCTGTTCTCTTGGTCTTCCCTGAGGATTATTCAGCCCAACCCATAGTCCTGTCATCTACAGACATTTCCAGTAACAGGTACTGCAGCCATGCTGGGAAGAAGAGGAACACTATGAGCCCTAAAAACAGGGGAACCAGGAAGGACTCAAAATAACCCATGAAGAAGGGCACTGATTTCTGCTGATGGCAACTGATACACAGGCAATAAACCTGGGTAACGTGAGAGAGACTGTTAGGAGGGGTTGGGGTGACCTCCCTGAGCCTAGACTTGAAGGGTGACAAAGGGCCTGAGGCACGGTGACCTGAAGGTGAGAAAAGGAACTACAATGTCAGACAGAAATGGTTTGGGTATTTGGAAACAGAAAAGGTAAATGAGACCAGGACAGGCTGAACCATGACCAAAGGGTCAACTCCCAGGATGAGGCTGGAGGCACTGACAGGGCCCTGAGCTTGACAGAGGGTTGTGGAGAAACAGCGAGGAGTCAAGCGTTTGACCCAAGAACAAATGAAAGCAGTGGAGGTCTGAACGTCAGGACGTAAAATAAAATCTCCCTTCAGATTTAGCCTTATTCATAGAAGTCATCTAATTCTGAGCCTGTGATCCTGCCTCCATCCTACAGTTTTCCCTTTCGTTTTTCATTCAGGGAGGACTGGGATCTATTTAAAATTCTCATTACCACCAGAAACTCCCTCCAAACCAGAACTGCCACACACAGACACACAGCCAATTTGCCTAATCATTTCAGGGGTCAGTGTTGCTCACACTCAGAGATCCCACTCTAGTCTCTCATCTGCATGTTACAAGTGGGCTCCCTCAGGCCCAGAGAGAAGCCATTTATGAGAAGGTCTGAGCTGAGTGAAGAGAACTGAGTATAACTGAATAATGAAATGGGAGGCTGAAGGGCAAGTGGGCCAAGTTTGTCCTTATTGCCCATCCCATTTAAGACCAGGAATATCTGTCATGTATCTGAGCAAAAGAAACTTTTCTTTCAAGATTGGGTCAAACTGATACCAAGCAGGTAATTCTTTATTATACGACTGCAGTAAAATATTTTAAAAATACAGAATTGCAAATATATATCCACTGGTACAACAAACATTGTAAGGGGTCAGTTTGGAAATAGGATCTGAGCAATCTTTTTCATTATGAAGAGAGAGGCTCTGTTGGAAGGTTCCGGGTCAATCCAGCCCATCCTTCCTCATTTGCACAGAAAAGTCACAAAGGGACCTGAGGGAAACATCTTCATATCACCGCACAACTCACTTTTTTTCACTGATCATAGAAAATGAAGAAAACAGACCATTAGACTAACCAGTTAAACTAGGTGTTTTGTTTTTTCTTTTTTTGAAAGGAAAGAATGAAGCATTTTGGTGGTTTTATCATGTTAAATGTTCTTTTATTTTCCCATTTCTCAAAGAAATGCCTTTAATTTCACAAGATCTAATGTCATACCTCCGTCATTCTCTGGTAAAGAGCTGAGACCAGAAATATCCATTTGTGTGTGCACACATACACACATACACACAATTCATGTCTTTGGTAAAACCACAATTGAAAATATGTCTATTTTACTACAAGATGTTGAGAAAGTAACAGGCAGGAAGGCCAGGGGTCTCCAAATGGAGGAAATAGGCTGCAAGCGTCAGACATTTTTATCTCTCTTAAGCAGCAGGAGGAAACAAACAAGCAATATTTTTTTCCTTCGCTATTCAAATCTAAAAGGAGGTTTCTCTTAAAATACTGTGTTCTTATAATAACACCTGGGGTCAGATTCTCAAGACAATCAGGACTGAAGGTGCCCAGGGGTCCCCACACAAGCTCCTGTCCTAATTACACCTGAGGAACCCCAGGTATTAATAACTGTGGGGGGACAAGCCGTCGATTTCCTTTTAGATACTGGGCAACTTACTCCGTGCTTACTGAAGCCCCTGGCCCACTTCCTTCCCGATCCACTTCTATAGTGGGACTGTCTGGACGAGCCAAAGGGTATTATTTCAGTTATTCTTTATGTTGTAACTGAGATTCTGTGCTATTTTCACACGAGTTTCTGATTGTGCCAGAGTCTCCCTCACCCCTTTTGGGGAGGAATATACTGAACACGGTCCATGCCTCTGTTTTCATAAATACGGAGCCCTCCCTTTCTCTCCCTTTAGTTGAATAAAATGTAAATCCTAGAGTATGGACTGATGGAAAATCTGTGGGTCGAGCACAAAATGCTATTCCTGTAGTTGCCAAGCTCAAAGACCCACTTATTTCCACATAAGCAGCAGTATCCACTGAAACTTGAGGTTAAGGGTTAAAACCCATCATTGAAAATTTAAAGGAGCAGGGATTATTAGTTCCCTGTAACAGTCCATGCAACACTCCTATTTTGGGTATAAAGAAATCAAATGGTAAATGGAGACTAGTTCAAGATTCCAAGAAGGCGATGACACCCCACTCCAGTACTCTTGCCTGGAAAATCCCACGGATGGAGAAGCATGGTAGGCTGCAGTCCATGGGGTCACTAGGAGTCGGACATGACTGAGTGACTGCACTATCCCTTTTCACTTTCATGCACTGGAGAAGGAAATGGCAACCCACTCCAGTGTTCTTGAATGGAGAATCCCAGGGACTGGGGAGCCTGGTGGGCTGCCGTCTACGGGGTCGCACAGAGTCGGACGCGACTGAAGCAACTTAGCAGCAGCAGCAGCAGCAGCAGTTCAAGATTACAAATAATAAATGAGGCTGTAGTTCCTTTACACCTCATGGTGCCTAATCCTTATACTCTATTGTCTGAAATTCCTGAACGAGCCAAATATTTCTCAGTAATTGATTTGAAAGATGCTTTCTATTCTGTGCCTTTGGTGGAGGAAAGTCAATTTCTATTTGCCTTTGAAGACCTAAGCAGCCAGCTTCTCAGTTAACCTGGACAGTTTTGCCCCCGGGATTTCGTGACAGTCCTCACTTATTTGGACAAAGTTCGTCACAGGATCTACAAAACTTTAATGGCTTCAAAGCGGTGGTGTTACAATATGTAGATGATATTTTGCTCTGTGCTGAGACAGAGGAAGCTTGTTCAGGAGCCTCAGAAGATTTCTTTAACTTTCTGGCAGGCTGCACTTATAAGGCATCAAGAGAAATGGCTCAGCTTTGTCAACAATCTGTTAGATATCTGGGCCTAATCATATCAGAAGGGACTAGGGCCATAGGCCCTGAGAAAATTAAACCCATACCAAATCATCCCCTACCTATGACTTTAAGACAATTGAGAAGATTTCTGGGAATCACAGGCTACTGTCATATTTGGATTCCGGGTTATGGGGAACTTGCCCGGCCTTTATATAAACTTATAGCTGAAACTCAGCAGGCCCAAACAGACAAACTGCTTTGGTCTCCAGATACTCAAAAGGCTTTTAAGGTTCTTCAGACTGCCCTCCTGCAAGCTCCCGCTTTGAGCTTGCCCACAGGGTCAGGATTTGTTTGTCACTGAAAGAAAAGGTATGGCCTTCAGAATTTTGACACAAGCCCGAGGGCCTCACCAGCAACCTATTGCTTATCTAAGCAGAAAAACAGATGTAATTTCACATGGGTGGCCCCACTGCCTAAGAGTAATTGGGGCAGCAGCTTTATTAGCACTTGAAGCTTTAAAAATAATTAATCGACGAAATCTTACTGTCCTGACTTCTCATCATGTGAGTGGAATCTTAAATTCTAAGGTTAATATTTGGATGACAGACAGTAGGTTTCTTAAATATCAGTCATTGTTGTTAGAAGGACCAGTAACTAAGCTTAAAGTCTGTGGACATTTAAATCCTACCACTTTCCTTCCTGAGAAGGAAAATGAAACAGCTGATCACGATTGTTCCCAATTTCTAACTTTAAACTATGCAGCTTGGGAGGATCTAATGGATACTGTTAGGTAGGTAGAACAGGGAAAAGGAGTCCAAAAAAGCGGTGGCTACAAGACAAAGAAGGGAAAAGCCCCAGGGGAGCCTGGTGGGCTGCCATCTATGGGGTCGCACGGAGTCGGACATGACTGAAGTGACTTAGCAGCAGGAGCAGCAGTGACTATAATGGCACCCCACTCCAGTACCCTTGCCTGGAAAATCCCATGGATGGTGGAGCCTGGTAGGCTGCAGTCCATGGGGTCGCTAAGACTCTAAGAGTCGGAAACTACTGCATGACTTCACTTTCACTTTTCACTTTTATGCATTGGAGAAGGAAATGGCAACCCATGCCAGTATTCTTGCCTGGAGAATCCCAGGGACAGAGGAGCCTGTTGGGCTGCCGTCTATGGAGTCACACAGAGTCGGACATGACTGACACGACTTAGCAGCAGAAGCAGCTCCCCCATTCTGAACCCTCTTCCACCTCCCTCCTCACCAGATCTCTCTGGGTTGTTCCAGAGCACTGGCTTTGGGTGCCCTGCTTCATGCATTGAACTTGCACTGATCATTCTATTTTACATATGGTAATTTACATGTTTCAGTGCTATTCTCTCAAATCATCCCACCCTCAACTTCTCCCACTGAGTCCAAAAGTCTGTTCTTTACATCTGTCTCCCTTTGTTGCCCTGCATGTAGGATCACTGGTACCATCTTTCTAAATTCCATATACATGCATTAATATATAGTATTTGTCTTTCTCTTTCTGACTTGTTTCACTCTGTATAACAGGTTCTAGGTTCATCTACCTCATTAAAACTGATAAATGAGGTGACACTTTTGCTAAGTATGGCACAAAATAGTCTAAGATGATTTACTATTTACCAAAGAAAATTTCAAATGTATGAGATGAAGGGAAGAAAGCACTCAGGCAAGGAATGAATCTGAAAAAAATTTGAAAAAAAAACAGAATTATTTTTAATCTAATAATCTGGTGTCAAAGTTTAAAAAATTGTGGAGAATAATCATATTTAGAAAAGGATGATAAGAGTAGAATACTGGAAACTAAAAAAGCTTATTTCTAAAGTTAAAAATGAGTACAGAAACTGAATGAATTAAGACCTATTTCAACCTACAAAAAGCACCATACATAAAGAAAGGAGAAAATGTGAATCTGTTTTTTGTTTTTAAAAAGTGTTCCTTTAAAAATGCTACCCAATAATGATACAGTGGATAAGAATCTGCCTGACAATGCAGGGGACATGGGTTCTATCCCTGGTTCAGGAAGATCCCACAAGTACAAGCAGCTAAGCCGGTGCACAACTACTGAGCCTGTGCTTTAGAACCTGGGAGCCACAACTCCTGAGCCCATGGCACAGCACAGCCAAAAAAATTCATTCAAAAAAAAAATGCTACCACAGAGTGCCACTCTAGAGTCAGTCATTTCTTGCCCCAGGTCTCTTCTTCCCTGACCTCTATCTTATGATAGGACCAGGGAAGGGGGTCACTCACAACTCAGTGAATCAAGCCACTGCCCCAGGCTCAACAGGGTTTGCAAATGAAAGTCATCTTCTGCCACAACTAATAAAAAAAAAAGACACAAGCCTTATAGACAGAAGTTTTGAAATTCTCATTCTCCTCTGTATAACTAAAAAAATCATCTGTATCCAAACAACTGGCCACACCTGCATCGAGCTTACCCCTCTGTTCACCTATCTCCCTATTTCATCTGGTTCTTGGTGTCTCTTTTTCTCCCCCTCTGCTCTCATGCTGTTCCCGTCCTATTTCCTCCCTCACACGTGTCCTGTCCCAGGCTGCTGCAATTCGTTCCCCCTTGAAATGCTCTCTCTCCAAACTTCCTGAGTCTTTCAAAAATCCATACCTATGTCTGCCTCTTTCTTCCCCCATTTCGGCTCCCTCTCTGCGCTCCAAATTACTCCCCTTCTCTTGCTGTGACTCTCCCTTCCTCCCCACTCTCTGGCAGGCCAATGGATATGCTACCTTCCAGCCCTTTCTTCCTCTGCTCCTACCCTTCTCTGCCTACACCATAAAACCAGCCACCTCAGATTGAGTTTTGAACCCTTGTGGCAGGACTCCAACCGGGTGAAAACACAACTCGGGACTCTAACGGAAGAGGCCTGGACTCAAACCCGGCTGAAACCCAGTTAGGGACTCTCCACCTCTGACGTCCCTCATCGCCCTTCGCCTCCCCGCTCCCATCACTGAGACAGGGCAGTTCTCCCTATGCTGTTTCCCAGTCCCTGGAGATCTGGCTTTCTGATTTACTAATACTTCTCTATTTTACTCACTTGGCTATTTTCAAGGCTTAACCTCTTTGACTTGACTATCCCTTTGCAAGTCCCTCAGCCAGTCTCAGTTTTCCCATTGGTTCTCCCTGATGCTTTTCTCCTCGGTTTCAGTTATTTCTCTCAGTCCTTCTGACTCTGCTTCTCCTGATCCTCCTGCCTCCTGAATTTACTGAGTGGGCGACAGAACGAGACGCCCCCGGACCGGAAGAGCACCTTTTCCCCCGAGTTGAATTGGGAATGGAACAGCACTGGCTGTCACATGGCTGGCCCAGGTCACCTACCCTATGAGGAGTGAGGGGACGGGCTGACAGGAAAGGGGGCTGCTGCGGGGCAGAAGGACCGGCCTCAGGAGACGCGAGGACAGAGGGGCTGGGAAGGAGGGGGCTCAGGAGCGGGGCGGCCTCTCCGGAATCCCAGGACCAGGGAGAGGGCGCGCGGCCTATCTGGGCTCTGCCTCCAGCGGTCGAGAAGGCGACGCGGCGGGCGTGACTCAAACTCGCGAGAGAGGGCTTTACTGGGCAAGGCCAGAGGTCAAAAAGGGGATTAAGCAGGAAAATGTCGCCAGAGGCGGCGTCTACGCAAACCGAGGGCCGATACCGCCTCAGCAACACTTAAAACCCAAACGAAAAGATAACTGGGCCGCAACGGCAGCGACAGCGTTTATTCGGGGCCGAGCACAGGGTGCCAGGGTGTTCAGGTCGCTGGCAATTCCCACACCATGAGGACGATTGAGCGGGGGCGGAGGTCGGGACTGGAGGGGTGGCGAGCTCTGCAAACTTACTCTTGAAGGAAGCTTAGACGCCGCTCGGGGACCTCGGCTCTGCGCTCTCCAACTTCCGGCTCCGTGTGAAAGGGCTTCTGGTATTAGAGCCGCGGCTTCCGACCAGGGGCGGGGCGAGCGCACGCTGTGCGCAGAGTTCGTGGGAGCAGCGGGGCGCGGAGGGGGGCGGGGCCTGTTACCTTGACAGCATTAAGTTACCCTCTGTAACAGTGCTCAGGTAAAAGCTTCAAGTTATGTCGGAAGCCAAGATACTTCCTCTTAAGACTAAAAGGGCTTATTCTCAATAAAAAGCTGTTTTTCACAGCATGTTGTGCTCAGATCCTGCTAGTGAGGGTGAAGCAACTCAGGGATCTGGGAACTGGGGCAGTTTCAAGAAACAAAAACAAGACTAGTCTCTGTATTACAAACACAAAACTCTGCCTGGGTAGAAATGGGCTATTCCCTACTCATACCCTACAAAACAGCAAACTTAACATAGTGCTGGGTTCAACAAACTCAGGGTCAGTACCTGGGTGTCTGAGATGGAGGGCTTAAGGGATGTGACCATTTGGGTCACTAACCACAGCCTTTTAACAGCAAGAAACTTTAAATGATTAAAAACTGCATTATTGTTTCTTGTATCCAACGTGTTTAATTATTTCCCCTTTCTAAACCCAACTCTTTAAACAGTGTAAAAAGGGGGTTATATAAGCAACTCTTACAATGACAAATATCATTGTGTAAGTTTAAGCTACAGAGAAAATATTAACTGATACGTATACCGTGAAACAATTATCACAATAAGTTTGCCTAGAATCCATAATTTCATACGAGTTCAGTTCAGTTCAGTCGTTCAGTCGTGTCCGACTCTTTGCAACCCCATGAATTGCAGCACGCCAGGCCTCCCTCTCCAGCACCAACTCCCGGAGTTCACTCAGACTCATGTCCCTCGAGTCAGTGATGTCATCCAGCCATCTCATCCTCTGTCGTCCCCTTCTCCTCCTGGCCCCAATCCCTCCCAGCATCAGAGTCTTCTCCAATGAGTCAACTCTTCGGATGAGGTGGCCAAGGTACTGGAGTTTCACCTTCTTCCTTCCAAAGAAATCCCAGGGTTGATCTCCTTCAGAATGGACTGGTTGGATCTCCTTGCAGTCCAGGGGACTCTCAAGAGTTTTCTCCAACACCACAGTTCAAAAGCATCAATTCTTCGGTGCTCAGCCTTCTTCACAGTCCAGCTCTCACATTCATACATGACCACTGGAAAAACCATAGCCTTCACTAGACGGGCCTTAGTCGGCAAAGTAATGTCTCTGCTTTTGAATATGCTATCTAGGTTGGTCATAACTTTTCTTCCAAGGAGTAAGCGTCTTTTAATTTCATGGCTGCAGTCACCATCTGCACTGATTTTGGATCCCCCAGAAATAATTCTGACACTGTTTCCACTGTTTCCCCATCTATTTCCCATGAAGTGATGGGACCAGTTGCCATGATCTTCGTTTTCTGAATGTTGAGCTTTAAGTCAACATTTTCATTCTCCACTTTCACTTTCATCAAGAGGCTTTTTAGCTCCTCTTCACTTTCTGCCATAAGAGTGGTGTCATCTGCATATCTGAGGTTATTGATATTTCTCCCGGCAATCTTAATTTCAGCTTGTGTTGCTTCCAGTCCAGCGTTTCTCATGATGTACTCTGCACAGAAGTTAAATGAGCAGGGTAACAATATACAGTCTTGACGTACTCCTTCTCCTATTTGGAACCAGTCTGTTGTGTCATGTCCAGTTCTAACTGTTGCTTGCTGACCTGCATACAGATTACTCAAGAGGCAGGTCAGGTGGTCTGGTATTCCCATCTCTTTCAGAATTTTCCACAGTTTCTTGTGATCCACACAGTCAAAGGCTTTGGCATAGTCAATAAAGCAGAAATAGATGTTTTTCTGGAACTCTCTTGCTTTTTAAATGACCCAGTGGATGTTGGCAATTTGATCTCTGGTCCCTCTGCCTTTTCTAAAACCAGCTTGAACATCAGGAAGTTCACGGTTCACATATTGCTGAAGCCTGGCTTGGAGAATTTTGAGCATTACTTTACTAGCATGTGAGATGAGTGCAATGGTGCAGTAGTATGAGCATCCTTTGGCATTGCCTTTCTTTGGAATTGGAATGAAAACTGACCTTTTCGAGTCCTGTGGCCACTGCTGAGTTTTCCAAATTTGCTGGCATATTGAGTGCAGCACTTTCACAGCATCATCTTTCAGGATTTGAAACAGCTCCACTGGAATTCCATCACCTCCACTAGCTTTGTTCATAGTGATGCTTTCTAAGGTCCACTTGACTTCACATTCCAGGATGTCTGGCTCTAGATTAGTGATCACATCATCATGATTATTTGGGTCGTGAAGATCCTTTTTGTACAGTTCTTCCGTGTATTCTTGCCAACTCTTCTTAATTTCTTCTGCTTCTGTTAGGTCCATACCATTCTGTCCTTTATCGAGCCCATCTTTACATGAAATGTTCCCTTGGTATCTCTAACGTTCTTGAAGAGATCTCTAGTCTCTCCCATTCTGTTGTTTTCCTCTATTTCTTTGCATTGATCACTGAAGAAGGCTTTCTTATCTCTCCTTGCTATTCTTTGGAACTCTGCATTCAGATGCTTATATCTTTCCTCTTCTCCTTTGCTTTTCACCTCTCTTCTTTTCACAGCTATTTGTAAGGCCTCCTCAGACAGTCATTTTGCTTTCTTGCATTTCTTTTCCATGGAGATGGTCTTGATCCCTTTCTCCTGTACAATGCCACAAACCTCATTCCATAGTTCATCAGGCACCCTATCTATCAGATCTAGGCCCTTAAACCTATTTCTCACTTCCACTGTACAATCATAAGGGATTTGATTTAGGTCATACCTGAATGGTCTAGCGGTTTTCCCTACTTTCTTCAATTTGAGCCTGAATTTGGTAATAAGGAGTTCATGATCTGAGCCACAGTCAGCTCCTGGTCTTGTTTTTGTTGACTGTATAGAGCTTCTCCATCTTTTCCTGCAAAGATTATAATCAATCTGATTTTGGTGTTGATGTCCATGTGTAGAGTCTTCTCTTGTGTTGTTGGAAGAGGGAGTTTGCTATGACCAGTGCATTGTCTTGGCAAAACTCTATTCGTCTTTGCCCTGCTTCACTCCGCAATCCAAGGCCAAATTTGCCTGTAACTCCAGGTGTTTCTTAACTTCCTACTTTTGCATTCCAGTCCCCTGTAATGAAAACGACATCTTTTTTGGGTGTTAGATCTAAAAGGTCTTATAAGTCTTCATAACCATTCAACTTCAGCTTCTTCAGTGTTACTGGTTGGGGCATAGACTTGGATAACTGTGATATTGAATGGTTTGCCTTGGAGATGAACAGAGATCATTCTGTCGTTTTTGAGACTGCATCCAAGTACTGCATTTCGGACTCTTTTGTTGACCATGATGGCTACTCCATTTCTTCCAAGGGATTCCTGCCCGCAGTAGTAGATATAATGGTCATCTGAGTTAAATTCACCCATTCCAGTCCATTTTAGTTCACTGATTCCTAGAATGTCGTCATTCACTCTTGCCATCTCTTGGTTGGCCACTGCCAATTTGCCTTGATTCATGGACCTGACATTCCAGGTTCCTGTGCAATATTGGTCTTTATCACATCGGACATTGCTTCTATCACCAGTCACATCCAAAGCTGGGTATTATAGATAACCTAAAAATGATTCGTGACAGTGGATTCACCAATGATTTATCAGATACAACACCAAAAGCTCACGACAACAAAGTAAAAACAGGTAAATTGCACACATCCTAATTATCAAATATTGTGCAGTAAACTATCCTCAGTAGTGAAAAAACAATGTATACTATAATACAAAAAAATTGCCAAGCATATATTCAATAATAGTTTAACATTAAGAATACATAAAGAACTCCAAAAAGTACTGCTCACCAAATCCTCCACAGGGGTGGGGGAGCTTTCTTAACCAACATCCCACATACGGCAAATAAAATACAAACAGTAACATAAAATAGAAACTTAATGACAAAAATAAAAGACAATCATTTATAATACATACAAATATTTAAAAAGGACAGTAGCTATGCCTTGAAAAAAAAATGATGGCTCATCACTGAAGTTATCACTCCACTGCATAAGCTCTGTCATTAAGTTGCTACAAAATTAAGTTTGGAGGCAGAATGATCAAGAGCACCCAGGTGACAAGCATGCAGCATCAGCAACAGTTTACTCAACAGCCTCACAAATATGAGGGTGTGAACCGGACAGTACCCTTGTCAAGAGAAGTTCCTACACCTCTTGGTGAGGCTCAAAGGGCATGATGATAGTACACGTGAACAACACTATCACAGTGCCCTTCACGCACGCTTCTCTGACATCACTCAAAGCCAGAGAAAGATGTACAGGTCAAGGTCTTCAGATACTTTCTCATATCACAGAACACGATGACCACTATACTAAGTAGCTTCAAGTGGTAATTCTGTATGCAGCAGGAAAATATTATAACCAATAAGGGAAAGTATTCTCCTTTAAAAATTTTATCTTACCCAGTAAACCCACACCACAGAGTCCAGGAGGAGCTGCCCCATAAACACAGGTGGGTTACCACAGCAAAGAAACTGGACATGACTTCAGACCCTAGAGCCACATACTTCAAAATCAATTTAAAAGGAAAAATTATACAAACTAAGAAGAAGGCAAATTCAAGGAGAGTCTACACTCCCAGACTAGATAGACCAGTACAAGAGTGGAAAACTATGAGATGTGGGGGTTTCATAGCCTAAGACCTTGAGATGGGACTAATTGGTCCACCAGAGATGCCAAACTAAAACCCTGAAATATTTACACATATTCCCTTTGTTGGACTGCTGTCCTTACAGTTTTCCTAAGTAATAGGCACAGAAGATCCAATCCACCAGCTTATTCCACACACCCTGACATGTATGGCAGCAAAAGGAGAACAGCAGAAATGGCTGAGCGATCTCAAGAGGCCGAGGGGACTAAGACAGTTCATTAGAGGTTCTGAGGTGCCAGATAAAATTAAAGAGCAGCCAGTACTTTCCCATTTTCCGATTCTATCTTCCAAATATGACAGCTGTGATGAAAGCAGCACTGGATCCGGGGTTAGACGCTTGGGGCATCAGCTCTGATCTATATGGACTAAGAATAGAGTAGCCAATAGATCCAAGCCCACAAAGAAGAGGGGGCAAGGCAGCCCACCTCATGCTCCTCACACTCAAGAACAACCAGCTCACAGCAGGGAGATGGCAAGTGTTGTGGATACAAACCTTGTCTTTGTGTCTGATGGAGCTGCAGCACCACTGGCAGGTGAAAGAACACATGATACATGTTGAAGGACAGGCTGAGAACTCGGGGAAAGTTTAAGCTTCCTCCGGGACTTTAATAAACAAACTTCTCTTTGGCCAAAGATCTGAGAGAGTCAATTCCCAGCTAGATTGAGAGATCCGGGGTCCCCAAGGAGGAGAAAGGGGTCTGGGGCTCTCAAGGAGGAGAAAGGGGTCTGGGGCTCTCAAGGAGGAGAAAGGGGTCTGGGGCTCTTGAGGAAGATAGAAAGTGGTCTGGAATTATCAAGGAGGAGAAAAGCACAAACATTTTTCTTAAGCCCAGAGCTGATGATTACACAAAAAAAACAACTTTGCTTAAACTCTGTACTAAGCAGAAACATTACTTTGCCAACAAAGGTCCATCTAGTCAAGTCTATGGTTTTTCCTGTGGTCATGTATGGATGTGAGAGTTGGACTGTGAAGAAAGCTGAGCACCGAAGGATTGATGCTTTTGAACTGTGGCGTTCGAGAAGACTCTTGAGAGTCCCTTGGACTACAAGGAGATCCAACCAGTCCATTCTAAAGGAGATCAGTCCTGGGTGTTCTTTGGAAGGAACAATGTTAAAGCTGAAACTCCAATACTTTGGCCATCTCATGTGAAGAGTTGACTCATTGGAAAAGACTCTGATGCTGGGAGGGATTGGGGGCAGGAGGAGAAGGGGACAACAGAGGATGAGATGGCTGGATGGCATCACTGACTCGATGGACATGAGTTTGAGTGAACTCCGGGAGTTGGTGATGGACAGGAAGGCCTGGCGTGCTGCAATTCATGGGGTCACAAAGAGTCGGACATGACTGAGCAACTGCACTGAACTGAAGATAATATAACAACAATGTTTCCTGCTTGAGGACAGGTTTCTCCTTCTTGAGAACCTTCTGGTTAATCCTGTCATCTTGAAATGTAAATTCTGGGCATTGGTCTGGTAATACCTTTACAACCTTGAGACAGTCTTTTGACTTACTGTAATAACCAACTGAGAAAGTATATAGCTCCCTCGCTAAGACTAGCGAGGGGGGGCATTCTCCATCCCCCTTCTGATGTCTATGTCAGGAGCTTTCTCTGTCCCATTTCATACTTTAATAAAACTCTGCTACACAAAAGCTCTTGAGTGATCAAGTCTGGTCCCTGGTCCCAAAGCTATATCTTCTTTGGAGATCATGAATCTGACGTTGTTCACCGTAAGCTCTCATCTCTATGTACCATTACAAGAGGTTTCCAACCACTATTAATGTTGTGCTTTCCTCTCTGCCCTGAGATCTCATCTCTGTTCACACTTTTGATACATTCCCGTCCATTTGGGGCTTTTGTTTTGTTTTCAAAACAAGTATCTCAAACTAAAATATATGATGTAAGAAAAGAACACACCTAACATTGTACAAAAACAAAACCAGGAGCTGACTGTGGCTCAGATCATGAACTCCTTATTACCAAATTCAGACTTAAATTGAAGAAAGTAGGGAAAACCACTAGACTATTCAGGTATGACCTAAATCAAATCCCTTATGATTATACAGTGGAAGTGAGAAATAGATTTAATGGCCTAGATCTGATAGATAGAGTGCCTGATGAATTATGGAATGAGGTTTGTGGCATTATACAGGAGACAGGGATCAACACCATTCCCATGGAAAAGAAATGCAAAAAAGCAAAATGGCTGTCTGAGGAGGCCTTACAAATAGCTGTGAAAAGAAGAGAAGCGAAAAGCAAAGGAGAAGAGGAAAGATATAAGCATCTGAATGCAGAGTTCCAAAGAATAGCAAGGAGAGATAAGAAAGCCTTCTCAGCGATCAATGCAAAGAAATAGAGGAAAACAACAGAATGGGAAAGACTAGAGATCTCTTCAAGAACATTAGAGATACCAAGGGAATATTTCATGCAAAGATGGGCTCAATAAAGGACAGAAATGGTATGCCCCTATCAGAAGCAGAAGAAATTAAGAAGAGGTGGCAAGAATACACGGAAGAACTGTACAAAAAGGATCTTCACGACCCAGATAATCATGATGATGTGATCCCTAAACTAGAGCCAGACATCTTGGAAAGTGAAGTCAAGTGGGCCTTAGAAAGCATCACTACGAACAAACCTAGTGGAGGGGATGGAATTCCAGTGGAGCTGTTTCAAATCCTGAAAGATGATGCTGTGAAAGTGCTGCACTCAATATGCCAGCAAATTTGGAAAACTCAGCAGTGGCCACAGGACTCGAAAAGGTCAGTTTTCATTCCAATTCCAAAGAAAGGCAATGCCAAAGGATGCTCAAACTACCGCACAATTGCACTCACCTCACATGCTAGTAAAGTAGTGCTCAAAATTCTCCAAGCCAGGCTTCAGCAATACGTGAACCATGAACTTCCTGTTGTTCAAGCTGGTTTTAGAAAAGGCAGAGGAACCAGAGATCAAATTGCCAACATCCGCTGGATCATTTAAAAGGCAAGAGAGTTCCAGGAAAACATCTATTTCTGCTTTATTGACTATGCCAAAGCCTTTGACTGTGTGGATCACAAGAAACTGTGGAAAATTCTGAAAGAGATGGGAATACCAGACCACCTGACCTGCCTCTTGAGTAATCTGTATGCAGGTCAGGAAGCAACAGTTAGAACTGGACATGGAACAACAGACTGGTTCCAAATAGGAAAAGGAGTACGTCAAGGATGTATATTGTTACCCTGCTCATTTAACTTCTATGCAGAGTACATCAGGAGAAATGCTGGACTGGAAGCAACACAAGCTGGAATCAAGATTGCCGGGAGAAATATCAATAACCTCAGATATGCAGATGACACCACTCTTATGGCAGAAAGTGAAGAGGAGCTAAAAAGCCTCTTGATGAAAGTGAAAGTGGATTGCAAAAAAGCTGGCTTAAAGCTCAACATTCAGAAAACGAGATCATGGCAACTGGTCCCATCACTTCATGGGAAATAGATGGGGAAACAGTGGAAACAGTGTCACACTTTATTTTTTGGGGATCCAGAATCACTGCAGATGGTGACTGCAGCCATGAAATTAAAAGACGCTTACTCCTTGGAAGAAAAGTTATGACCAACCTAGATAGCATATTCAAAAGCAGAGACATTACTTTGCCGACTAAGGTCCATCTAGTCAAGGCTATGGTTTTTCCTGTGGTCATGTATGGATGTGAGAGTTGGACTGTGAAGAAGGCTGAGCACCGAAGAACTGATGGTTTTGAAATGTGGTGTTGAAGAAAACTCTTGAGAGTCCCTTGGACTGCAAGGAGTTCCAAACAGTCCATTCTGAAGGAGATCAACCCTGGGATATCTTTGGAAGGGATGATGCTAAAGCTGAAACTCCAGTACTTTGGCCACCTCACGAGAAGAGTTGACTCATTGGAAAAGACTCTGATGCTGGGAGGGAGGGGGGGTGGGAGGAGAAGGGGACGACCCAGGATGAGATAGCTGGATGGCATCATGGACTCGATGGAAGTGAGTCTGAGTGAACTCCGGGAGATGGTGATGAACAGGGAGGCCTGGCGTGCTGCGATTCATGGGGTCGCAAAGAGTAGGACACGAATGAACGACTGAACTGAACTGAACTGAACTGAACATTGTTCTCAATGGTGAAAGACTGAAAACTTTTCGTCTGAGATCAGGAAGAAGGCAAGGACGTGCACTCTGCATCACTGTTCAACAAAGGACTGAAACCCCTAACCAGAGCAATTACACAAGAAAAAGAAATCAAAGCTTCCCAAAGTGAAAACTAGAAAGTTAGCTTCTTTCCTAGAGAACAAGACTTTTGTGCATAAACTATAGATTCCACACAGACACAAAAAACCTCCTGCCACATCAAATAGCAATTTTAGCAAACTTGCAAGATACAAAACTCAACATGCAAATCGCTGCATTTCTATACACAATGAACAATGTGAAAAGAAAATCACATAACAATTTTATTTACTATTATATTAAAAATGGATGAAATATTTAGGAATAATTCACCAAGGAGGTGAAACATATACACTGAAAACTATTTAAACATTTCTAAAAGAAATCCAAAATAAACAAATAAATCTAGTAGTCATGGACTGGAAATTCCAGTACTCTATATTTCCAAGTTACTCAAAGTGTTCCACAGATTTAATGAATTCATTATGATACGTACAATAGAAATGTTGGTAGAAATAGAAAAAACTTGCCAGAAGTCATAACGAATCTCAAGGGGACCACAAACTGCAAAAATACTCTTCAATAAGTACAAAGATGAAAGATGAAGGCCACCCTTTTTAAAATTTCAAGCCATATCACAATATCATCCAGATGGTGTAGTACTGGCATAAACACGGATTTATACACCAAGGGAACAAAGGGAATGTTCAGAAATAACCATTTGCATGTATTTAAAATCTAATGACAAGGATGCTAAGAAAAACCCAGTGGAATAAAGACAGCTTCCATAACAAATGGTGAATCTATGGGTTAAACAATGAAGAGGAAACCTCACCTGCATCAAAAGTAAAAACATCTCTGTGCCAAACCACAAAATGAACACAGTGAAAAGACAAAATCTGAACAATGAAGGCAATGAAAGTGAATTTCCAGCTCTCAGAGATTTAGATTCATGTCACAGTTTCAAACAGATGATGGAATAGCACACTGTCACTGATACCTGACTCAGAATTTTCCATTCCATTTCCAATCAAGATTTTTAAGTCAGTGACTCACTCACTCAGCTTCAATTACCTTAGAACAAATTTCCCTTTTTAGGTCTACTTCCAGATTTTACCAGGTACAGTGCATGTTAATACCTGACTTCCACCCACAACTTCTTAATCCTGATTGACAGAGAGCAGACTGCACAGCCAGAAGGACCTGAGGCAATCCCTGCTGCCCAACAGCACTGAGACCCCTTTTCAAAGGTGCGGGTGTGAAGCCCTGCCCAGGATGGTGCCCTCAACACAAGGTCCAGGCCACTGGGTCATGGGGAGATGGGATCTAAGTGGAGACAACAGGCCCTGAGGGAAGTTCCCTGGTGAGTGTGCATATGTACAGGTGTCAGGAAGGATACTTCAGAGTCAGAGACGATTAGTAAGTCCAAAGAAGGGATTTCAGGAAGGACAGACTGAGAATCAACTGAGAATATGATTTTACCTGAGAAAGAGCCATTCCTCTTTTCTTGCCTTTTTTCCTCCTCTTCCCAGCTTCTTCCTCAGACAATGTAAGTTTTTAGAAGTTGATCTGGCAAGTGGAAAACAGGCTGCTTAAGGCCTAGAATCAACGTCCCACCTTCGTTTGCCACAACCACAAAAACAGGAAGATCTCACTATGTGGAACAGTCCTTTGGTGTCCACTGCTTCGGCTGGGATGCTGCTTCTGCCCTATTTCTTTCCTCACACCTGTCCTGCCCTCCTCGGCAACTTGTTTCTCCTCTTGCTGCTCTTCTCTCCAATCCCACCCTTCTAATTGTCCTAAACATCTATACATCTGTCTCTTTCTCTAACTCTGCTTTCTCTCTGCCTTCTAGTCACACTTCCTTCTCTCCCTGTTACACTCCCACTCTGGGGCACTGCAGGTGTCTATGCTTACTTCCTTCTCTTGTCTTCTAGTCAACACCTATCCCTGTTTCTCTCCTAGGATCACCCCTGTCAGCCCTCCTACCGCAGACGCGGGGCCCCTGCCTCTTTGTCTCCAACTCCTGGAGATCCCAGGCCTTTGTCCATTATTCTTTCACCCACCCGCTGCTTTAAGGGCTAACTCTATTTCATTTTACCATCCCTTTGCAACTGCCTCAGCCATCCTGGGCGACCCCGTGGGTTCTCTCATTGTTTTCCACTTCTGAGTTTGCCTTTCACTCTCAGTCACTGCTGCTTCTGATCCCCCTCGCCCACGTATCTACAGAAATGATGAGTAAATGAAACGCCCGCCTATCAAAAGCGCACCTTTTCCAACCAGACGGACTCGTGACGGAAAAACACTGGGTGCCACACGTCCAGCCCAGGGATGAGGAAAAAGGACTGACCAGGAAGGGAGGCCTTCAGGGCAGAACGATCGGCCTGAGGAGACGCGAGGGCAGAGAAGCTGGGAGCCAGGGGCGTCTCGGGCCGGGCGGGCTCTCCAGAATCCCAGGACCGGGGAGAGGACGCCGCGGCTTCTTCCGGAGCGGGGCTGTCGACGCGACCTCCAGGGGCCGACAGGGTGAGGCGGTGGAGGTTGCGTGCCCGAATCCCCCTCGCGCCAGGGAACTTTACAAGGCACAGGCGTAGGTACTAACCGTTAAGTTTTAAGCAGGAAAATATCCCGAAAGGCGTTGTCTCTGGGGCCGAAGGCCGAAATTCAAACGGCAAGGACAAGACTCAGAGCGATTTCGAACACTCGACCTGCAACCGCGGATTCTGGGTTTATTTGGGGCGGACGGCGGGGTGTTGGGATATTACTTCCGCGGAATCAGCCGGACCCTGAAGATGGGCGTGGCGAGGGCGGGTTTGTCGGCTAAACGCGCAGCACACCTTTACACTAGGAAAAAAAAACTCAAGGGCCGCCGGGCAACCTTCTCTCGCGGCCTTCCGCCCTACGCAAGAAATTGCGCTCTCTCGGATTCCGAGGCGGAGATTTCCAGTCGGAGGCTGGGCGGATCGCTGCAGGCGAGGGGCGGGGTTAGGAGCGTCCAGGTCTGCAGGGCAAGAGCCAGGCGGGGCAAGGGGCCGGGAGATGTTTAACAGTCCTGTGATCCCCCATAAATTACAGCCTGTTTTTTTTTTTTTTAATTTGTTGCCTTTAACATCTAAATAGATAGCACATTCTATAATTACAATATGGAAATGTCGATGAACAAAATAAACTTTTTGTCATATGTTGAGGAAGAAACGGTGGTAGTAGTGAAAGTCGCTCAGTCGTGTCCGACTCTGCGACCCCATCGTCTATAGTCCATGGAATTCTCCAGGCCAGAACACTGGAGTGGGTAGTCTTTCCCTTCTGCGTGGGATCTTCTCAAGCCAGGGATCTAACCCAGGTCTCCCGCATTGCAGGCTGATTCTTTACCAGCTGAGCCACAAGGGAAGCCCCTGTTAGTAGGATTCATCCAGTGTTTTAGCAACAACATCTAGGCAGCCAGGGTATAGTCAGTGTTTGGGGACAGACTTAAAAATCTGCAATCCGTGCCTACCTTTGATTTCTTCTTTTGGTGCCTGTTGGCTGCTAGACAGTTCTCTTCTCCTTAACTTCTTCCGATTTAATTTGAATTTTATGCATTCCCCCACAGCCTCCAGGAAATTTTGAGGATTTGGGTCCAGTTGAGCTATTTCAAATCCTGAAAAATGATGCTGTGAAAGTGCTGCACTCAATATGCCAGCAAATTTGGAAAACTCAGCAGTGGCCACAGGACTCGAAAAGGTCAGTTTTCATTCCAATTCCAAAGAAAGGCAATCCCAAAGAATGCTCAAACTACTGCACAATTGCACTCATCTCACACACTAGTAAAGTAACGCTCAAAATTCTCCAAGCCAGGCTTCAGCATTATGTGAACCGTGCACTTACTGATGTTCAAGCTGATTTTAGAAAAGGCAGAGGAAACATAGATCAAATTGCCTACATGCGCTGGATCATGGAAACAGCAAGAGAGTTCCAGAAAAACATCTATCTATGCTTTATTGACTATGCCAAAGCCTTTGACTGTGTGGATCACAATAAACTGGAAAATTCTGAAAGAGATGGGAATACCAGACCACCTGACCTGCCTCTTCAGAAACCTATATGCAGGTCAGGAAGCAACAGTTAGAACTGGACATGACACAACAGACTAGTTCCAAATAGGAAAAGGAGTATGTGAAGGCTGTATATTGTCACCCTGCTTATTTAACTTCTATGCAGAGTACATTATGAGAAACGCTGGACTGGAAGAAGCACAAGCTGGAATCAAGATTGCCAGGAGAAATATCAATAACCTCAGATATGCAGATGACACCACCCTTATGGCAGAGAGTGAAGAGGAACTCAAAAGCCTCTCGATGAAAGTGAAAGAGGAGAGTGAAAATGTTGGCTTAAAGCTCAACATTCAGAAAACGAAGATCATGGCATCCGTTCCCATCACTTCATGGGAAATAGATGGGGAAACAGTGGAAACTGTCAGACTTCATTTTTCTGGGCTCCAAAATCACTGCAGATGGTGACTGCAGCCATGAAATTAAAAGACGCTTACTCCTTGGAAGAAAAGTTATCACCAACCTAGATAGCATATTGAAAAGCAGAGACATTACTTTGCCGACTAAGGTCCGTCTAGTCAAGGCTATGGTTTTTCCAGTAGTCATGAATGGATGTGAGAGTTGGACGTGAAGAAGGCTGAGTGCCGAAGAATTGATGCTTTTGAACTGTGGTGTTGGAGAAGACTCTTGAGAGTCCCTTGGACTGCAAGGAGGTCCAACCAGTCCATTCTGAAGGAGGTCAACCCTGGGATTTCTTTGGAAGGAATGATGCTAAAGCTGAAACTCCAGTACTTTGGCTACCTCATGCAAAGAGTTGACTCATTGGAAAAAGTCTGATGCTGCAGGGGTTTTGGGGGCAGGAGGAGAAGGGAATGACAGAGGATGAGATGGCTGGATGGCATCACTGACTGGATGGACATGAGTCTGAGTGAACTCCGGGAGTTGGTGCTGGACAGGGCGGCCTGGCATGCTGCGATCCATGGGGTCTCAAAGAGTTGGACAAGACTGAGCGACTGAAGTGAACTGAACTGAACTAAACTGGGTCACTTTGAGCTCCCCCCTGTGGATGCAGGAAAACAAGCACTGGGCACAGTGGAGAGGTGGAAGCTGGTGGGTTCCGCGGACCAGAGGCACTGCTGAGCAGAGGGGGCTGGCCTCCCAAGTCGCTGTGTCACCCTGTTACATTTTTAAGGTGAAAGCTTATAACTTTGGAGACCAGTATGTTGGAAACTACAGTATGTCCTCCTAACAAGTAGAAAAGTTTCAATAAAGATTTTATTTTCCTTTTTAAAATTTTTTGAAATTACGAAAGTATGACAATACATTTACATGAGGCTTTGAAAGTAGTTACAGACAGTTCCACTATATATTACAATTTTTTCAGTGGGCAAATTAGGATTTTTAGTTAGAATTTCAATATTAAATTCTCAAAAATTAATAGAATGGACAGGACATTAGGATATACTAGGCCTGAAAAGAATTGTGTACCAATTCAACATAATTAAGATCTATACAATTTTCACACAAGAGCAGGGTACAAATTTTATTCAAGTTCCCATAGACTATTAACCAGGAGACACTGGAAGGTGGCATAAAACAAGGTGCAAAAGTTTCATGGCCTAAATAAAGAATATTGAAATCATATAGGGCCTGCTCTCTTACTGTGAAACTATGTGAGAAATCAATACCAAAAGGCATTTGAAAATAACCCACATATTTTCAAGTGCAATAAATAAATAAATGGTTTTATCAGCAGGTTCTTGCCTGTCCTGCTTCTGGCGATTCAGGGGTTGGGAACCTGGATCTCCGAAGAGTCCCTGTAGGGCAGTAATTGTCTGCAGAACATTTCCTGCCATTAGAATAATTTAACCATCTTAAGAAAACAAGAAATCTTTCCGGATTTCTCTCTATACTGCAAACTAAAATGAGAAATACAAAACTATCCCTGGGGGAAACGTACGATTTTACAGTGACATCCCGTATCACAAGTTTTCCTCTTTGTTCTTCATTCAGCTGGAATGCCAGACTCCACATGGCTCAGTTCCAGACACACAAGGTCGAAACCTACAGCCTGTGACTGGAGGACTGAGGTATGTGATGGGAACTTCTTTTTATTTTAATTTTGAAATTGAAAAAGTTTACTAACCATTGCTTTAAAAAGAGCAATTTTTGTTGATCAGTTGCTAAGTCGAATCTGACTCTGCAACTCCATGAACTGCAGCACACCAGGCTTCCGTGTCCTTCACTATCTCCCAGGGTTTTCTCAAACTTGTGTTCATTGAGTGGGTAATGCCATCCAACCATCTCATCCTCTGTCACCCTCTTCTCTAGCCTACAATCTTTCCCAGCATCAGGGTCTTTTCCATTGAGTCCACTCTTTGCATCATGTGGCCAAAAAGAGCAATCAGTTCAGTTCAGTCGCGCAGTCGTGTCCAACTCTTTGCGACCCCATGAATCGCAGCATGCACGCCTCCCTGTCCAGCACCAACTCCCGGAGTTCACTCAGACTCACGTCCATCGAGTCCGTGATGCCATCCAGCCATCTCATCCTGTCGCCCCCTTCTCCTCCTGCCCCCAATCCCTCCAGCATCAAAGTCTTTTTCAATGAGTCAACTCTTCGCATGAGGTGGCCAAAATACTGGAGTTTCAGCTTTAGCATCATTCCTTCCAAGAAATCCCAAGACTGATCTCCTTCAGAATGGACTGGTTGGATCTCCTTGCAGTCCACAGGACTCTCAAGAGTCTTCTCCAACACCACAGTTCAAAAGCATCAATTTTTCAGCGCTCAGCCTTCTTCACATCCAAATCTCACATTCATACATGACTACTGGAAAAACCACAGCCTTGACTAGACGGACCTTAGTCGGCAAAGTAATGTCTCTGCTTTTGAATATGCTATCTAGGTTGGTCATAACTTTCCTTCCAAGGAGTAAGCGTCTTTTAATTTCATGGCTGCAATCACCATCTGCAGTGATTTTAGGGGCCAAAAAAATATAAAGTCTGACACTGTTTCCACTGTTTCCCCATCTATTTCCCATGAAGTGATGGGACCGGATGCCATGATCTTCATTTTCTGAATGGTGAATTTTAAGCCAACTTTTTCACTCTCCTCTTTCACTTTCATCAAGAGGCTTTTGAGTTCCTCTTCACTTTATTCCACAAGGGTGGTGTCATCTGCATATCTGAGGTTAATGATAATTCTCCTGGCAATCTTGATTCCAGCTTGTGTTTCTTCCAGTCCAGCGTTTCTCATGATGTACTCTGCATAGAAGTTAAATAAGCAGGGTGACAATATACAGCCTTGACGTACTCCTTCTCCTATTTAGAACCAGTCTGTTGTTCCATGTCCAGTTCTAACTGTTGCTTCCTGACCTGCATACAGATTTCTCAAGAGGCAGGTCAGGCGGTCTGGTATTCCCATCTCTCTCAGAATTTTCCACAGTTTATTGTGATCCACACAGTCAAAGGCTTTGGCATAGTCAATAAAGCAGACACAGATGTTTTTCTGGAACTCTCTTGCTGTTTCCATGATCCAGCACATGTTGGCAACTTGATCTCTGGTTCCTCTGCCTTTTCTAAAACCAGCTTGAACATCAAGAAGTTATGGTTCACGTATTGCTGAAGCCTGGCTTGGAGAATTTTGAGCATTACTTTACTAGCATTTGAAATGAGTGCAATTGTGCGGTAGTTTGAGCATTCTTTGGCATTCCCTTTCTTGGAATGAAAACTGACCTTCTCGAGTCCTGTGGCCACTGCTGAGTTTTCCAAATTTGCTGGCATATTGAGTGCAGCACTTTCACAGCATCATCTTTCACAGTTTGAAATAGCTCAACTGGCATTCCATCTCCTCCACTAGCTTTCTTTCTTCATAGTGATGCTTTCTAAGGCCCGCTTGACAACACATTCCAGGATGTTTGGCTCTAGGTGAGTGATCACACCATCATGATTGTCCTGGTCATTAAGGTCTTTTGTGTACAGTTCTTCTGTGTATTCTTGCCACCTGTTCTTAATATCTCCTGTTTCTGTTATGTCCATACCATCTCTGTCCTTTATCGAGCCCATCTTTGCATGAAATATTCCCTTAGTATCTCTAATTTTCCTGAAGAGATCTCTAGTCTTTCCCATTCTATTGTTTTCTTCTATTTCTTTGCATTGATCGCTGAGGAAGGCTTTCCCATCTCTTCTTGCTATTCTTTGGAACTCTGCATTCAGAGGCTTATATCTTTCCTTTTCTCATTTCCTTTTCACTTCTCTTCTTTTCACAGCTATTGGTAAGGCCTCCTCAGACAGTCATTTTGCTCTTTTGCATTTCTTTTCCATGGGGATGGTCTTGATCCCTGTCTCCTGTACAATGTCATGAACCTCCGTCCATATTTCATCAGGCACTCTATCAGATCTAGTCCCTTAAAACTATTTCTCACTTCCACTGTATAATCATAAAGGATTTGAATTAGGTCATACCTGAATAGTCTAGTGGTTTTCCCTACTTTCTTGAATTTAAGTCTGAATTTGACAATAAGGAGTTCATGATCTGAGCCACAGTCAGCTCCTGGTCTTGTTTTTGCTGACTGTATAGAGCTTGTCCATCTTTGGCTGCAAAGAATATAATCAAGCTGATTTCGGTGTTGACCATCTAGCGATGTCCATGTGTAGAGTCTTCTCTTGTGTTATTGGAAGAGGGTGTTTGCTATGACCAGTGCATTGTCTTGACAAAACTCTATTTGCCTTTGTCCTGCTCATTCCGTATTCCAAGACCAAATTTGCCTGTTATCCCAGGTGTTTCTTGACTTCCTACTTTTGCATTCCAGTTCCCTATAATGAAAAGGACATCCTTTTGGGGTGTTAGTTCTAAAAGGTCTTGTAGGTTTTCATAGCACCGTTCAACTTCAGCTTCTTCAGCATTACTGGTTGGGGCATAGACTTGGATTACTGTGATATAGAATGCCTTTCCTTGGAAATGAACAGAGATCATTCTGTCGTTTTTGAGATTGCATCTAAGTACTGCATTTTGGACTCTTTTGTTGATCATGATGACTACTCCATTTCTTCTAAGGGATTCCTGCCCACAGTAGTAGATATAATGGTCATCTGAGTTAAATTCACCCATGCCAGGCCATTTTAGTTTGCTGATTCCTAGAATGTCAACATTCACTCTTGCCATCTCTTGTTTGACCACTGCCAATTTGCCTTGATTCATGGACCTGACATTCCAGGTTCCTATGCAATACTGCTCTTTACAGCATCAGACCTTGCGTCTATCACCAGTCACATCCACAACTGGGTATTGTTTTTGCTTTGGTTTCATCCCTTCATTCTTTCTGGAGTTATTTCTCCACTGATCTCCAGTAGCATATTGGGCACCTATCGACTTGGGGAGTTCCTCTTTCAATATCCTGTCATTTTGCCTTTTTATACTGTTCATGGGGTTCTCAAGGCAAGAATACTGAAGTGATTTGCCATTCCCTTCTCCAATGGACCACATTCTGTCATCCTCTCCACCATGACCCACCCATCTTGGGTGGCCCCACAGGGCATGGCTTAGTTTCACTGAGTTAGACAAGGCTGTGGTCCATGTGATTAGATTGACTAGTTTTCTGTGATTATGGTTTCAGTGTGTCTGCCCTCTGATGCCCTCTCACAACAGCTACCGTTTTACTTGAGTTTCTCTTACCTTGGATTTAGGGTATCTCTTCATAGCTGCTCCAGCAAAGCACAGCCACTGCTCCTTACCTTGGACGAGGGGTATCTCCTCACTGCTGCCCCTCCTGAACTTGATCGGGGAGTAGCTCCTCTCAGCCCTCCTGCACCCGTGCAGCCACCACTCCTTGGACGTGGGGTTGCAGCTGGCAAAGGAAACTGTAATTCAATACTGTAGTCACTGCCAAAGGGGATTTCAGCCAAGGGACTGCTCCTTGGAGAAAAAGTTACGATAGAGCTAGATGGTGTATTAAAAAGCAAACGAATCACGTTGCCAACAAAGCTCCCTATAGACAAACTATGGTTTTTCCAATAGTCAGCTAGGGATGTGATTAAAAAGGGGATTTAAGAGTTGGTTCATAAAGCAGGCTGAGCATAGAGAAACTGATGCTTTTGGATTGTGGTGCTGGAGATCAGTCTTGAGAGTCCCTTGGAGAGCAAGGAGATCAAACCCATCAATCCGAAAAGAGACCAACTGTGAATATTCATTGGAAGGACAGATGCTGAAGCTGAGGCTCTAATACTTTGGCCACATGATGCAAATATTGGACTCATTGGAAAACACCTTGAGGCTGGGAAAGATTGAAGGCAATAGGAGAATTAAACAATAGAAGATGAGATGGTTAGCTAGCATCACCAACTCAATGGACATCAGTTTGAGCAAACTCCAGGAGATGGTGAGAGACAGGGAAGCCTGGCGTGCTGCAGTCCACAAGGCTGCAATGAGTCAGTCATGACTGAGCGACTAAACAGCGACAACACATCACTGATAACAGCATAGACTGAGAATTCGTGGAGTGTGTCTCTGGTTTTTTCCCAGGGAAACAGGGAGCTGAGCTGGGGGTCTTAAATCAGTGATAATGAGGAAGTGTGGCTTTTGGCAGTAAGGCTTTTCCTTGAAGTGAAGTGGGAGAATTTTTTAATCTTTGCTCTTTCCCATAATTACAGGATCCGAAGTAAGCTTCAACTCCGTCATCCTAAGCTATAATACCAAAAAAAGTCAAAGAAGTTAAATATACATGTACTAGTTTAAAAAATGGAACCTTAGGAATATTAACACAATAATAATAAAACAACAACAAAGGCCTGAGAACCTCAGTGTATGTACCTTAGAACGTCAGTGAGGGGCCCTGCGTGTTCCTTTGGGCTGTGTTGTGTCTGGTCCTGTCACATCTTAGAGACATCAGAACGTGTTGAAAGATGTTCCTCTGAATCAACAAGTCAGGGGTCTGGGTTGAAGCAGAACCCAGAGGTTATACAGATGCCAAAATCTTGGCTCTCTCTGCACAAATGCCAAACTGAAATACAAACACAGAGTTATGGAAGAGTAAGAGTGGCTTTCTATATGTGTGAGGATAAAAGGGCACACTTTAGGCCCCCTCCTTGGTGAGTAGGGAGAGGTTATATCATCCGCTAGGGATATATGCTAAGGATCAAGGCAGTAACAGTCTAGCCTCAGTGTACAAAAAAGATCTTCACGACCCAGATAATCACAATGATGTGATCACTCACCTAGGCCCAGACATCCTGGACTGTGAAGTCAAGTGGGCCTTAGAAAGCATCACTACGAACAAAGCTGGTGGAGGTGATGGAATTCCAGGGGAGCTATTTCAAATCCTGGAAGATGATGATGTGAAATTGCTGCAGTCAATATGCCAGCAAATTTGGAAAGCTCAGCAGTGGCCACAGTATTGGAAAAGCTCAGTTTTCATTCCAATCCCAAAGAAAGGAAATGCCAAAGAGTGCTCAAACTACCGCACAATTGCACTCATCTCACACGCTAGTAAAGTAATGCTCAAAATTCTCCAAGCCAGGCTTCAGCAATACGTGAACCGTGAACTTCCAGATGTTCAGGATGGTTTTAGAAAAGGCAGAGGAACCAGAGGTCAAATTGCCAACATCCGCTGGATCATGGAAAAAGCAAGAGAGTTCCAGGAAAACATCTATTACTGCTTTATTGACTATGCCAAAGCCTTTGACTGTGTGGATCACAATAAACTGTGGAAAATTGTGAAAGACGTGGGAATACCAGACTACTTGACTTGCCTCTTGAGAAATCTGTATGCAAGTCAGGAAGCAACACTTAGAACTGGACATGGAACAACAGACTGGTTGCAAATAGGAAAAGGAGTACGTCAAGGCTGTATATTGTCACCCTGTTTATTCAGCTGATATGCAGAGTACATCATGAAAAACGCTGGGCTGGAAGAAACACAAGCTGTAATCAAGATTGCCGGGAGAAATATCAATAACCTCAGATATGCAGATGACACCACCCTTATGGCAGAGAGTGAAGAGGAACTCAAAAGCCACTCGATGAAAGTGAAAGAGGAGAGTGAAAATGTTGGCTTAAAGCTCAACATTCAGAAAACGAAGATCATGGCATCGGGTCCCATCACTTCATGGGTAATAGATGAGGAAACAGTGGAAATAGTGTCAGATTTTATTTTGGGGGGTCCAAAATCACTGCAGATGGTGATTGAGTCATGAAATTAAAAGTTGCTTACTCCTTGGAAGGAAAGTTGTGACCAACCTAGATAGCATATTCGAAAGCAGAGACATTACTTTACCAACAAAGATCCCTCTAGTGAAGGCTATGGTTTTCCCAGGGGTCATGTATGGATGTGAGAGTTGGACTATGAAGAAAGCTGAGAGAGCCGAAGAATTGATGCTTTTGAACTGTGGTGTTGGAGAAGACTCTTGAGAGTCCCTTGGACTGCAAGGAGATCCAACCAGTCCAGTCTAAAGGAGATCAGTCCTGGGTGTTCTTTGGAAGCACTGATGCTAAAGCTGAAACTCCAATACTTTGGTCACCTCATGCAAAGAGTTGACTCATTGGAAAAGATTCTGTAGCTGGGAGGGATTGGGGGCCAAAGGAGAAGGCAAGGACAGAGGATGAGATGGCTGGATGGAATCACCGACTCAATGGACATGAGTTTGGGTAAACTCCAGAAGTTGGTGATGGACAGGGAGGCCTGGCTTGCTACAGTTCATGAGGTCGCAAAGAGTCAGACATAACTGACTGACTGAACTGAACTGAAAAGACAAGGAAATAGAAACAGCAGAGGATACATCACCAAATTGGCTTCTGACCCACATGCCGACTGGAGCAGCCCTGGGAAGTCCCAAGACACAGCACATCAGGAGTCTCAATCGGGTAAAGATCCCCAGCAGCCTGTCTACTCCATGAGTGGGGCTTTAACACTGCAGTTTGGGGTTCCTGCTTATCATCCCAGGATGCAAACTGATATCATCAATCTGTGAGGAAACAGAAGCTCTGGTTTCATCTTAATGCTGTTTGTTTTGACTTACGAAACTTGGATGTTCCTAAGCCTGGGGCTGAGTTGGTCAGAGCCTCTTTGAACAATCTCAAAGTTGAACAGTCTCAAGATTTGTGTGCTAACTTATCTATGGTGCTGCAAGCCTTGCACTCACAGCAGGCAATCAGGGTACTCACAGTCAGGGTGTGTCCAGGCAGGTTGGAGGCAAGCACAGAGGAATGCACTGCTTTGTCTTGAAGCCTAAACAGGACTATTTCTTTAATTTCCCTAACATCCTGGTGGCCGCATGGTAAAAAGTTAGCTTGCCAATGCGGGAGACGTGGGTCCGATCTTTGTTCTGGGAAGATCTCACATGCCAGGGAGCAACTAAGCTGAAGGACAGATACTGAGCCTGTGTAGCGAAACTACTGAAGTGCGTGTGCCTAGAGCTGGTGCTCATAACAAAAGAAACCATCGCAACGAGAAGCCATGCACCCTGCAAGCAGAGAGTAGCCCCCACTTGTCTGAAATAGAGAAATGGCCATACAGGAAATAGACACCCAGTACAGCCAAAAAAAAAACACCCAAAAATCCTTGCCTTTGTCTCTGTGGGCACTAAAGCACCACTGGAGGTTGATGTACACTTCACAGGTCAAAGAACAGAGCAGGAAGTTGAAGAGAAGAAAAATCTCCTGTGAGAGTTCACACAGAACTCTCGCACTTCGAGAGTTTCCCAAACACAGTGAATGGTGTGGCTTCCTCTCTGTCCTTGTGACAGCAGACCTGAAATCAAACTGTTGATCCTTTCCAATTCATCTGATTTTCTGCTAATTAGCACCTCATTCTCCACAATCCAGGGATCTTTCTCGTGCTATAAAAATAGAGGTATGATTTAGGTCAGAATCAGAAATTCCTGCTCAGAAGAAATGTCATACTTGGCTTCTTCCAGAATCCAAACTTTCTTTTTTAAAAAAAATAAATGCATTTGCTATCTTTAATAATTTTGTTTATTCATTTACTTTGGCTGGAGTGAGTGATCCTTGATGCTTGGACATTTCCCCAAGTTGGGTAAGTAGGGGTTACTCTCCAGTTGCAGTGTTTGGCTTCTCATTTGCTTTGGCTCCTCCTGGGTGCATGGGCTTCAGTAGTTGTCCCATGTGGGCTCAGTAATCGCAGCTTCCAGGCTCTAGAGTGCTGCTTTAGTAGTTCAGGCCCACGGGCTTAGCTGCTCTGTGACATGGGATCTTCCAGACCAGGGATTGAACCTGTGTCTCCTGCACTGGCAGGTGGAAAATGCCAGCTCTTTTGTCAGTCAAGAAGTGAGGACATTATGACAGACAGAAAAATATTTCACAAATTACTTTACTATTTGCCTCCTTCTGAATGCACAGGGAACAGTATAATATACAGTATAATATGTATCAGGTGGGGAAGGCAATGGCACCCCACTCCAGTACTCTTGCCTAGAGAATCCCATGGATGGAGGAGCCTGGTAGGCCACAGTCCATGGGGTTGCTAAGAGTCGGACACGACTGAGCGACTTTACTTTCCCTTTTCACTTTCATGCATTGGAGAAGGAAATGGCAACCCACTCCAGTGTTCTTGCCTGGAGAATCCCAGGGACGGGGGAGCCTGGTGGACTGCCGTCTATGGGGTCGCATGGAGTCGGACACGACTGACGTGACTTAGCAGCAGCAGCAGCAGCAGCAGCAGTATGTATCAGGTATCTAGTTCCTTTCCTAGAGTTATTGAACCAAGAACACAGGGGTATGAAACAGGCAACTGGATATTTCAAAGTTTGAAATCAGCTTTATAAACACTCAAGGTCTGGAAAAACTCCTTGTGTATCACACAGTGGTCAGGTCATCAGAAGGAAAGACAGATTTGAATTCCCAATGGCAAACACAAAGCCTTACATGTCCGAGTGAACAAGGTTTTCGTCTCAGTCAAGAAAAACAGGGCTCCCAAGAGACAGCGAGGGAAAATGCAGATACCCCAAAGTAGATCCCTAGTTCAGAGGGAACTGATCCTTACCCACAGACAGTAGGTTCCTGAGGGTCGCCACCATCACAACCTTCTACAAGGTCCTCTGGGCAGGGTCCATACAGTCCCACTCCTCGGGAGTGAAATCTATGAACACATCCTTGAAGGTCAACTGTGCCTGAAATGAAAACACATTTCACCAATGGGCCCTGAGGAGGGTTCTTATTTTCACAGAAAAGGAGAAGTGAGACAGGTAAGGTCAATTCAGCTCAAGTAATATTCTGACACATCCATGCAAATCTATATGGAGCAAATTGTTGCTCTCTAATTTAATTTCCTGTTTTTCCATAAGATGATGATATCCTTCAATCAACATGAATTCATCATGGGTGTGGAAAAGACATGAAAAATATACAAATTATAATCAACAGTGGGTCGTTGATGCAGAAGTGTTACATTCTACACGCTGAGTGACATTCACTATCTACATGAGTTCCATCAAGACTGCTGTCTTCAGAGAGGACAAAGTCCAGAGTGGCTTTAAAAGAACACAGACTGTGATGAGGATGGCATCATCACACTGATGAGAGGTGTCTCAACACTTCATACACACTAAGCATTACTCTAAAGCCTTTATCCATATGAACCTGTCATCAACATAACAGCAACAGTAGAGAAAGATCTGTGTCCATCTTACTGGGGAGAAAACTCTGTCACTCTAATAAATAGCTCCCATCAAACAGTTAAGAAATGAGGCAACAGCACCTGAGCTCAGGTGGTTGGGAGAGACAACTGAACCTAAGGAATCAAAGAGTTAAGTAACAGTATAAAAGGCCATCCCCAGAGAGTTCCTTGAGAATACCTGAAACAAGTTCCAGGGAGCTGAAGTGCAATGGAACAGCATAAATAGTCACTGTACAGGGTCACCCCCTCTACCCCCTCAACCCACACAATGTCAGTAATCTGACTACTATTTACATTATTCATGTGATGAGGTAGAAACGGTTAAAGGCCATGGAATACACACTTAAGATGCAACTGTAACTGCTCTAAGAATAAACCATATTTATGAGATGGTTTTGTACTAAAATCATGGAGTGACATATCCATGCACTCATGCATGCACATGAAAATACACAACTGACTGAAACAAGAAGAGTTGTCTTTATTTTTTTCTTTCGTTCAATCAAAACTCAGTAAGTATCAACTCTGTGTCCCTAACTGGGAGCACAGCAGTGAACATGACAGAGCTTACCATCCAGCAGCCAGCCGGCCAATTACATCCATAATTTTAACATCACTATTTTTATATGTTCTCTGAAACAGGCCTGGTGCTAAGAGAAGATTCAACAGAAAGTCTTGACCTACATCGAGAAGTCAGACAAGGTCTCTGTGAGGAAGAAACACTTAGGATTGGCAAGGTGGGAAATGGAAGAGTTTTGTAAGCAGAGAGAAGAGCCTGAGTACTCTGACACAGAAAGATATTTACTGAACAGAAAACCAGCCAGTGTGACTGCACCGTGGGAACGAGGATGGGATAATGCCAGGTAGAGGCTGATTTCTGCAAGGCGTATTAATTGAGGACGTTATTTCAAAAGCAACTGGACATCACTTAAGAATCTGCAGGAGGAAAGTTAGAGGTTTAAGTTTGTTTTTCAGCACTTACTCTGCTATGCGAGGAAGTTGTTGTTCAGTTGGCTCAGTCATGTCGGACACTATGGGAGTCCATGGACTGTAGCCTGCCAGGCCCCTCTGTCCATGGGATTCTCCAGGCAAGAAAACTGGAGTGGGCGGCCATTCCCTTCGCCTGTATTTTGGCATCTTTGGGACATTAAAAGTGAATGAAATCTAAGTTTGATTCAGTAAGTTTGTTAACATTCTATTTCCTTTTTACAGCTTATTTGGTTTGTTTATGCTGGGCCTTCGTTGCTGTGATCCAGCTCTCTCTACTTGTGGCTGCACTGCATGGAGTTGTGTCTGCAGTGCCCAGGCTTCTCATTGCAGTGGCTTCTCTTGTTTCGGAAGACAAGCTCAAGCATGCGGGCTTCAGTAGTTAAGGATTCCGGGCTCCAGAAAACAGCCACAGCAGTTGTTGGTCATGGGCTTAGTTGCTCTGCAGCATCTTCCAGGAATTGGGATGGAACCCATGTCCCCTACATTGGCAGACACATTGCTATCCACTGTATCACCAGGGAAGTCCTCAACATTATCTTATAGTATTAAAAACATAAAAAGTAGTACAAGCAGAAAATACAGAAAATACTTTAATCCCAATCTGTATCAAATACCTGTATTTAAACATAATATGATGGCATCCTCGGTGGCTCAGTGGTAAGGAGTCCACTGACCAATGTAAGAAACACAGGTTGTTGCCTGGTCCGGTAAGATCCCACATGCTGAGGGGCAACTAAGCCCATGAATTCCAATTCCTGAGCCAAGGCTGTAGAGCCCAGGAAGTGAAACTACTGAAGCCGGCGTGCTCTAGAGCCTGGGCTGCAAGACAAGAGAAGCCACCACAATGAGAAGCGTGCGCACCGCAACCAGAGTGGTCACCGCTCTCCAGAACTAGGGAAAAGACACTGAAGCAACAAAGTCAGAACAGGAAATTAATATATTTTAAAAATCATAATGTGATTTTTATCATTAATTTTAGGTATGTACTTATTAACAAACCCCCAAATTTATTATTTTATTCTACTAAGAAAATATTGAATCAAGATTAGTAAAGTTGGAAAATTGTCTCTTGGTCCAGTGGTTAAGATCTCTCACTTCCACTGCAGGGTTTCAGGTTCGATCCCTACTCAGCGAACTAAGACCCTGGAAGCTGAATCATGTGCCCAAAAAAGAAAGAAAAAAAAATTAGTAAGCCCGATTTCACAGTTTAAATTAGGTGATGTAATAAAACACTCCCTAGCCCTGCCATCTCTTTCTGAACGTTCCATTCCATTCCCAAACGCTTAAGTTTTCAGGGAGGTGCTCATTTAGTTTTAAATGTACTATAAAGAGTCAGAACTGATTTCCCCTCATTGGCCTCTTTGGCAGATTTTACTGTGTACTGTACATGTTAATACCTGAGGTCCACCTACAGCTTCTTTACCCTGATTGACAAGAGAGCAGACAGCACATCCACATGGGCCTAAGCAACCCCTGCTGCCCAACAGCACCGAGACCCCATCTCCAACCCATGGGTGAGAAGCCCTGCCCAGGACGGCGCCCAGGGGAGCCTCCTCACAAGGGCCAGTTCACCGGATCATGGGGAGATGGGATCTAAGTGGAGACAACACTCACCCGGGGAAGTGTGCATGTACAGGAGTCAGACAGGATACCTCAGAGTCAGACACAATTAGCAAGTCCAGAGAAGGGCATTTCAGGAAGGCAGTGTGACAATCCACTGAGAATATGACCTTACCTGAGAAAGAGCCATGCCTAACTCCTGTCCTTTCCTCTCTGCGCTTTTTGACCATGAGTCTTCACAATTCTATCATGAAAGTGGAAAACATGCTGTTTAATGCTTAGGGTCAACACACCCCCTTCCTGAGCCCCAACCACACACACAGAGAAGCCCTCACAGTGTGGAATGGACAGTCATCTGTGCCCACTGTCTCAGGAGGAACGCAGGACGGTCAACTCCCACAGAGAGACCAACACGGGACTTTCCCACACTTTCCCTCAGATCACACTTCCCTCCTGGTGAGGCCTCATGCACACAGAAGCAGGGGGCACCTCCACTGACCCCACGATCCCCTTCAGGTCACACAGCAGGTCCTGATCCAGCCCCACTCAGAGCAGAGTGCCCTCCCCTCCCCCAGGGCTTGATCTCCACCTCAGAAGTAGAGGCTAAGAGCCCTGGTGCTCAATGCAGGATCCAGATCAGAATCATCCGCGGCCTGTGCACATTCCTGGGCCGAGGCCCAACGCGAGATCTTGAGGGGGCGTGACTTTTGGGGGAGGGGTACAAAACATGTCCTGGCAAAATGCCTCATGATCTCATTTGAAGTCTGGGTTGATCACTAGTGAAGGATTAAGGCCAGGCCACGTCCCACTTTCTTCTTTTAAAGCTTTACTGAGACTAACGAGAAGGGTTATGTGTACATATACCATACACCGTGTGATCATGTGACATGTGTACCCTGTGAAATATTTATCACAATCCACGAACCAACACATCCATCACCTCCAAACGCCCATGTTCTGTGTGTGGTGAAAACACTGACGACGGACTCTCTTGACAAATTCCTAGCATGCAGTAACAGAACAGGATTAACTACAGTCAGCATGCTGCACACACCTCCCCAGGACGCACTCATTTTACAACTCAAAATCTGTACCACCCTTCCACCAACCTCCCCAGCTCCCAGCCCCAGATAACCACCATCCCACTATCTGGTACTAGTGAGTTTCACTTTTTTACATTCTCCCAACCTCCCCAGCTCCCAGCCCCAGATAACCACCATCCCACTGTCTGGTACTAGTGAGTTTCACTTTTTTACATTCTACATATAAGCAAGCACATACAATATCAGTCTCACCCTGTCTGTTCTAATTCACTTAGCATAATATTCTCTACATTCATCCAAGCTGTCCCAAATGACAAAAATCTCCAACTACACGGGAAGGGATAAGAAAACCCTCCTCAGTGATCAATGCGAAGAAATAGAGGAAAACAATAGAATGGGATAGACTAGAGATCTCCTGAAGAAAATTAGAGATACCAAGGGAACATTTCATGCAAAGATGGGCACAATAAAGGACAGAAATGGTGTGGACCTAGCAGAAGCAGATGATATTAAGACATGGTGAGAATACACAGGAGAACTGTACAAAAAAGATCTTCACAACCTAGATAACCATGATGGTGTGATCACTCACCCAGAGTGAGAAACCCTGCAATGCAAATTCAAGTGGGCCTTAGGAAGCACCACTATGAACAAAGCTAGTGGAGGTGATGGAATTCCAGCTGAGTTATTCCAAATTCTAAAAGATGATGCTGTGGAAGTGTTGCACTCAATACGACAGCCAATCTGGAAAACTCAGCACTGGCCACAGGACTGGAAAAGGTCAGTTTTCATTGAATCCCAAAGAAAGGCAATGCCAAAGAATGTTCAAACTACCACACAATTGCACTCAGCTCACATGCTAGCAAAGTAATGCTTAAAGTTCTCCAAGCCAGGCTTCAACGGTATGTGAACTGTGAACTTCCAGATGTTCACGTTGGATTCAGAAAAGGCAGAGGAACCAGATATCAAATTGCCAACATCCACTGGATCATCAAAAAAGCAAGAGAGTTCCACAAAAACATCTACTTCTGCTTTATGAATAGACCAAACCCTTTGACTCTGTGGATCACAACAAACTGTGAAAAAATCTTAAAGAGATGGGAATACCAGACCACCTGACCTGCCTCCTGAGAAATCGGCATGCAGGTCAAGAGGCAACAGTTAGAACTGGACATAGAATAACAGACTGGTTCCAAATTGGGAAAGGAGTTCATCAAGGCTGTATACTATTACCCTGCTTACTTAATTTACATGCAGAGCACATCATGTGAAATGCTGGGCTGGATGAAGCACAGACTGGAATCCAGATTGCCAGGAAAAATATCAGTAACCTCAGACATGCATATGACACCACTCTTATGGCAGAAATTGAAGAAGAATTAAAGAGCCTCTTGATGAAAGAGAGAGAGTGAAAAAGTGGGCTTAAAACCCAACATTCACAAAACTAAGATCATGGCATCCGGTCCCATCACTTCATGGCAAATAACTGGGGAAACAGTGGAAACAGTGACAGACTTTATTTTGGGGGGCTCCAAGGTTACTGCTTACAATGACTGCACAAATGAAATTAAAAGACACTTGCTCCTTGAAAGAAAAGCTATGTCTATGACCAACATAGACAGCATATTAAAAAGCAGAGCATTACTTTACCAACAAAGATCTGTCTAGTCAAAGCTATGGTTTTTCCAGTAGTCATGTATGGATGTGAGAGTTGGAGTATAAAGAAAGCTGAGTAGTGAAGAATTGATACTTTTGAACCGTGGTGTTGGAGAAGACTCTTGAGAGTCCCTTGGACAGCAAAGAAATCCAACCAGTCAATCCTAAATGAAAGCATTCCGGACTATTCATTGGAAGTATTGATGCTGAAGTTGAAACTTCAATACTTTGGCCACCTGATGCAAAGAACTGAGTCACTGGCAAAAACCCAGATGCTCGGAAAGATTGAAGGTGGGAGAAGGGAATGACAGAGGATAAGATGGTTGTTGGCATCACCGATGCGATGGACATGAGTTTGAGTAAGTTCCGGGAGTTGGTGATGGACAGGGAAGCCTGGCATGCTGCAGTCCATGAGCTGACAAAGAGTCAGACATGGCTGAGCAGCTAAACTGAAGTTCATATGCCGTTACAAATATGTGTGTATATTTGCCTGGGTTACCAATGAGGACTTTCTTGGGAGCTCAGAAGGTAAAGAATCTGCCAGCAATGCAGAAGACCCAGATTTGATCCCTTGGTTGGAAAGATCCCCTGGAGAAGAGAATGGCAACCCACTCCAGTACTCTTGCCTAGAGAATTCCATGGACAGAGGAGCCTGGCAGGGTACAGTCCCTGGGGTCACAAAGAGTGTGACATGACTGAGTGACTAACACTTACACTTACATGTTTTCAACCTGGATCCTGGGGCTCTTTAATCAATAGAAATAGTTATGAGACCAGAGGGGAATTTCAAGAAAAGCTTTACTGGGACTCTTGCTGCAGAAGGAGAGACAGAAAAAGAAGTGTGTGCCCTTGCTCCTCTCAAAAACGGGGGTGAGCTGATCCCTTTGGTTAAGGCTGGAAGAAAGCTGAGGTGATCTGCCCCGCCTCGGTCCCCCTGGTGGTGCTGTGAGGAGGGGTCACGGGAAGTGACCTGATTTTGCTTCTGGAGCCTCAGAAATCAAGCTTAGTTTGTGGTCCTTTTACTTATTGTTCAGAATTGCTGCCCGCTCATGAATGTGGGTATAGTTTCTTTGTTCAGTTACACTTTCTTTGTGGCCTGTTGCCCGAGAAGATGTTCATCCAGCTGCAACAACTGCAGTAAAAGGTCCCAGGACCCAGCCTGTCTCATACACACATCACGGTTTCATCATCAACTCGGCTGAGAACAGACATTCAGGTTCTTTCTACAACACATGGCTGTTGTGAATCATACAGTATGGGTTACGGGAGTGCAGGTTACTCCTTCAAAATACTGATTTTTGCACAGGATTTCCCTGGTGGTCCAGTGGTGAAGAACCTGCCTAGCTCTGTGGGGGATGTGGGTCCAATCGCCGGTGGGGGAACTAAGATCCCATAGGCAGCGGAGTGACTAAGCCCGAGCACCACACTAGAATTTCAGTGCACTGAAACCAAAGATCCTGCAGGACGCAGGTGAAGCCAAATACATAAACAGTTTTTAAAAATTTTCCTTTTCTTAGCTACATAATTAGAAGTGAGATTGCGCGATCCTATGCATGTTCTATTTTTAATCTTTGGGTAACTCTGTACTGTTTTCCATGTACCATTGACATTGCCTTCAACCGTTTACAATCATTAACTGTACTGTGCATGACGCACGAGATCTGTAAAGACGATGAGAGAACAGTAGAGGAATCCACTGGGCTGGCAGCAACAAGTAGCAGCTGCGTCATCTCCAGAATAAGCCTCTGTACTACAGGTTGCTGTGGAGCTGATAATCCTCAGATTCTAAGAACAAGCCTTCACAGCATCATGCAAAACTTCTGCCATCAAAGCTGAGGCCAAATCATTACCCTCTGAGGCTGAAAGAAAATTCCAAACCTGCATCTGGGCCAACACACTCCCCAGAGACCTAGTAATAATCCACCCATCCTGTTATGCAATCCCCAGAAGGTTCCAAGCCTTAACAACTCCTGTGTTAATGATGGAATAATATACACGAAGACAGCCAAACACCAACCAGACTCAAGACACCTTATCAGTCACAGTGACCCCAGCAGCCCCAAACTATCATCACCAAAATCTAATAATACAAGATAGATGTGTAGGCTGATGCACACGCCCCAGTGCAGCTTCACCATCTTCCAAGGAACACGCCAACTTCTCTTTTTTTACATTCCATCTGAAATCTTCATTAGCAACTCAACCTAACAGAAAAAGTATAGGTAATCCGCAAAGTGATCTCTGGAATTTTAATGACAGTTATTCTATGGGCCTGATTCTAGCCCTCCCTAAAGACCCCACAGAATCCACTGTGTGGAGGGGGTGCTGTGGGGCACCTCCTGGATCCCAACACCCTTCTCTGCGACCACTGTGCCCATCCCCCTGCACCCACACCTCCCTGTGGGCTCAGCTCAGGTCTTGATTCTAACACACTGCAGGGTAAGAGTCCTCAACCCAATTCCACTTCCTTCCTTCCTCCACAGGTGTGATCATGCGTTTCCCAATGAAACCCAGTCATGCAAACCTCAGTCACAGCATCTGTGTCCCAGGGAAACTGAGCTAAGACACTATGGCATGCCCACCATTCCACGCAGCCCACAATTGGCCATGAGCCCACATCCAGGTCTTCCAGGTAGAACTGAGACCACCTTTGTCAACAGTTCCACACACCCCGTGATCCCACAAGTATCAATATCTTTCTCTTTCTCTCTCACACACACACATACGCACACACACACACCCATTCACTGGGTTCATCCAGAGCCCTACTCTTGCTGCCACAGCCCTCCTGGAGACTCTGACAAGCTCCCCTTCACTTTCCCCCAGTTTTCTACCCCTTCATGCATGGTTGACAAGAGGGCTAAACAGCAGAGACCAAGGGCATGAGCATCGCAACAGAGTGGCACACAAGCTGCAAATCCAAGGACACTCGGCACTCAGTACAGAGACCAAGAAGCTGGCCTTCCTGGGAAAACCTGCCAGCAACTTGGGACATCCGAAAATTTTACAGGCCCTTGAGATTTGGTTGGATTGAACTCATTGAAGAATTAACAAAGATAGAGAGACCCCAGTCTCACTGACCCCTGTTCTCCCCAGTAAGAGCTAACTGGAAGATATCCCAGATCTTAAAGGACAGGTGAGGGGAACTCCCTCATATTCCCTTGGATTCCAAACCTTCTGGCCACTCTAACCACAGTAAACTCAGAATCCCCTGATCTGAGCAGATAAACTGCTGGAAGGCAGAGCTGCTGTCTAAGATGGCAACCAGTCCCTGGGTGGACAGAACTTAGAAGACCTGGGGGCTGCAGTGAGCAGTGACACAGCAGACTAAAACATGGAGACACCTCAAGACACTACATCTATCGGGCTCATCAGGACTCCCCATATCTTTTTGCTTTTCAGTGATTAAGTGTCCACATGGGATAAAGATCAATTAGAGTTGAAATGTTCAGAACAGATACAGAAACCATCATCACCTACCCTGTCCCCTCTGTCTTCCCTGAGAATTTTTCAGCCCAACCCACATTCCCAGTCCTCACCCCCAGAGTGAGATGCTGTGAATATCCAGGGAGGAAGAGGAACACGGTGCATCCTTCAGTGGAGGAAAAAAAGCAAAGACTCCAAAGAGTCAAAGGACAAGGGCATTTCTGATGAAGGTGATTAATATAGAGGCAGGAAACCTGGTTAATGTGACAGAGAATATGGGAAGGCGACGGGGAGACCTGCTGGCCTAGACCTGAAGGAACAGAAAGAGCAAGGGCCACGGTGATTAATGACCAAACGCAGGTGTAGAAACTAAGATCCGAGACAGAGAAGGTTTTGTTGTCTATGAACAAGGACTAAGTGAATGTGACCAGGACAGACCATAAGAACGGGGTCAGCTCTCAGGAGGAGACACTGGCAGCGACCTGAGGGTGACAAAGGGCTGTGGAGCCACCTGAGGAGTCAGGATGCTGCCTTGAGGACACTGGGAAGCCAGTGAGGGTGGGAGTCCTCCCTGCAGATTGACCGTTATTCATAGAAGACATCTGCTGATAATCTATCTCACTCTAAGCATATGTTCCCGCCTCCATCCTACTGTTGTCCTTTTTCATTTTGCAAAACTGGGACCCATTTCAAATTCTAGTAACAACTGGGCTCTCCCTCCAAGAAGAACTGCCACACAGAGTCACACACCCAATTTGGCCAATCGTTTCAGCGGTCACTGGTGCTCAGATTCTGGACCCGAGGGAAACAGCATCAGATCACCTCATTGCTCACTAGTTACCAGATCACATAAAAGAGAGGAAAATGGAGAATCAGACAAACTGCTTAAATTAGGCCGTGACTCTTAATATGAAAGATCACTGACATTCTTCCTAAGTACTCATCAAAACAGTCTACATCTCTTTACTAGTTACCAGAAGAAAGCTTCGAACATATAACATCAAGAAGAAACAGCAAATGGGACTCAAACAGGAAACAAACCTAACGTGAATCAGCTTGTTAAAAAATTTTCCACTGAAGAATTAAGGTGTCAAGTGAAAAAAACACTTCTGAGAACACAGCATACTTAGAAAACAATGACATGAATTAACTACAGGAGGGCAACAAATCTTATTTCAGAAGCGAATAATTCTTTACGTCGGTATTGAATGACCTAATCTATCCCAAGCTACAAAAAGAATTACATGTAAAGAAAGGAGAAAGCAAAAAGGAAAATGATCACCAAGAACATATTTAATGTTCCTGGAAAAGGTGCTATGTAGTAAGAGAGTCAGTCAGTTCTGCACATGGATGTTATCTTTTAATACAAATAATTACAAAAGGCACAAGCCTTACAGACAGAACTTTAGCAATTCTCATCTGTATAATGTAAAGAAACAAGTTTTAAATTTATTAGATCCTAAAGCCAAAAATCAATGTGATGGTTTTGTCAGTAAGTCGTGTCAGACTCTTGCGATCCCATGGACTGTAGGCTGCCAAGGTCTTCAGTCCATGGGATTCTCCAGGCAAGAATACTGGAGTGGGTTGCCATTTCCTTCTCCAGGGGATCTTCTCCACCCGGAAATTGAATTCGGGTCTTCTGCATTGCAGGCAGATTCTTTACCGACTGAGCTATGAGGTAAAGCAAAAATCAATGCATCACGACTTCATAATCCTTATCCAACCAATTCAGCACTCTCCTGGATCCAGTCCCCTCCCTCACCTGCACACTACTTGTTTCCACCTCACTTAGTTCATCTGCTTCCCTACTTCTTTCTCCATCTCCCTTTCTCTTCCCCTCTGCTCTCCGGCTGTCCTCCTCTCTGCTTCTTCCCTGACTCCCATCTGACCTCTCACTGCCATCTGTTCCCTGTAAAATGCTTCTAATCCAGCCTCCTTGATGATCCTAAATCTCCTATGAATTTCTGCCTTTTCCTCCATCTCTGCCCTCCCTTCCTCCCAACTCTCTGGCACCCCCAAGTGGCTATGCTTCCTTTCACCTTGCTTGCTTTCTCAGCTCCTCCAATTACCGGATGAGTCAAAGTCTCTCAGTCCTGATGACTCTTGCGACCCCATGGCTGTAGTCCGTGGAATTCTCCAGGTCAGAATACTGGAGTGGGTATCTGTTCCCTTCTCCAGGGGATCTTCCCAACCCAGGGATCAAACCCAGGTCTCCCGCATTGCCAGCGGATTCTTTACTAGCTGAGCCACGAGGGAGGCTCGATCACTAGGAGTCCCCTTTCTCTCCTGCAAGGTTCCAACTCTTGTATCCCCTTTGCGGGCTCTGTGTGAACCGCCTCTCCACTGTCGCCCTCTTTGGGACCCCTGATTTACAGCCCCTCTACTTGAAGGCTATAGAAGGGGTCGGCAGAGGATCAGATGGTTAGATAGCATCCCTGGACTCAATGAACATGAATTTGAGCAAACTCTGAGAGATACAGGGGTCGCCAAGACTCGGACTGAACAACACCTTCCTATTTTGCTCACCTTTAACTCTCCGGAGATTGTGCTTTTCTCTAAACTTCTCTCCTTGCCTACCCGCAACCTTCAAGACTTCCTCTCTTTCATGTTGCCTTCTCTTGGCGAGTTCCTAACCAATTCTCTTGTCATCGATTCTTCCTCAGGCTTTTTTCAGTTTTCTTTTTCTCTCGAAGTTGATGTCTTTGCTTCTAATGACACCACACCCCACCCCACCCCACCCCACCCCCACTATTTACGGAAATGGCGGCTGAATAAGAAGCCCTCTTTCTGCAAGAGCCAAATTCCGGAATTTGGCAGGGAAGAACCATAGGGGTCAAGTGGCTGGCCTAGGTCACCCACCCCGACACAGGATCAGGGGGAAGGTCATTATGAAGACAAGGCCGAGGAGACACGGGCGCTGAGAGGGAGTGGGTCTCAGGAGCGGGGTGCGCTCCCCAGAATCCCAGGACCTGGGAGAGGACGTGGCCTCCAGGGGCCGAGAAGGCGAGGCTGAGGACCGCGGAGCTTAAATACCCACCTCGTGGAAGAGAATTTTATGGGGTGCAGGAAGAGCAGAGGGGACAGTAAATGGTTTTAAGAAGGAAGGAGATGCGAAATGCAGCGTTTCGGAGTTCCAAAAGCAGAAACCGGCTTCAGTGCAGACTTTAAACCAAAAGGGAGGCGCCCCTTCGCCGCTCACGGAGGCGTCTGAATTTGCTGGGGTTGGTGGGGCGGGCGCGGGGATGTAGAGGCAGCAGAGACCCTCAGACCCGGGGTACCGAGGGAAGCCGAGTGAGAGCGGCACGTGTGACTAAGAAGGAGAGAAACTCACGCCGCGCTGCTGAGACAGCTGCACCGACAGCTCTCTGCTTCCGGATGTGGGAAGCTGTACGGTCCGGCAGGGAAATGGCGGGGCGGCCTGGGGAAGCCGCCTAAAGGGAGACAAGCTGTCAGGGTGCGGGTGGTGGAGGGAAGCCGGGTCTGCCCTGCACCTTGGGAAGGTGAGGCGGGCGGGGCCGAACAATTCAATAGTGTAATCTCTGAGGAAGGGGACTGCAGGAAACTTCCTGGAAGGAAAGTTAAAAAGCAAAGGCATCACGCTGACAACAAAGGTCCCTATACTCAAAATAACGTAATGTCAGTCGCTCAGTTGTCTCCGACTCTTCGCGACCCCATGGAGTCGGACTCCTCTGTCCTCCAGGCTCCTCTGTCCCGGGAATTCTCCAGGCAAGAATACTGGAGTGCGTGCCTATTTCCTTCTCCAGCGGATCTTCCTGATCTACGGATCAAGCCATGTCTCCTGCAATGCAGGCACATTCTTTACTGCCTGAGCCACCAGGGAAGCTCAGATATAATGTAAGTGCGATGGAAGTAGTTGAGATGAGTGGCAAATTCAACTTGTCGTTTTTGGAATATCATGTAATTTTTTCCCCCAATATTTTCCATGCTTCAGTTGAATCCATGGATATACTGATAGGAAGGGTCGACTGTACTTTCTTCTCTCCAAATATCAAATTCCTAGCAAATATGTAATATCATATAGAGTTTCAAATTAAATTCACGGGTTTTTGTTTGATTTTGCTTTAACCTGTCACGAAACATACTGCCATTGAGTCTTTGGATGTGGCATCTAACCAAAAGCAGCTACATATGGTAACCCTCTGTACGAGAGGTGTAAATAGGTAAGAAGACATTTTTGTAGACTATTTTAAAAACATGATAAATGGCATTATCAACATTATTCACGACTTAAATATTATGTATACATTACTGATCATCTCCATTTCAACACTTATGTAAGGGGAACACTAGAAAATAAAAATTTTATCATGTTCTTATGCAGTGCTTAAGCAACTGAATGTTTTATCTGAAGAACCTATGATATAAAAATTAGAATCAAAGTTTTGCGGTTTGAATGCTGGTCCATAAAGAAGGCTGAACATACAAGAATTCATGTTTTTGGACTGTGGTGCTGAAGATGACTCTCGAGAGTCCCTTGGACAGCAAAGCGAGTCGTCTAGGACCATCAGTCTCTTGGAGTTGCTTTGAGGAGGACAGGAAGAACTCCATCTTGAGGCCTGTCAGCCATCTTAAGACAGCAGCTGAACTGGGCCTGAACTTTGCCCAAGAATGAGGAAACCATCCTTAAAGTAAAACCAGGTCTCCTTGGAGACCTCTCTCCCCACACATGGCAAAGATTGGAGTTAAGGTCAGGCTGCCCCGGTTAGATTAACAATGAAGATATCCCCCTTGAAGTAGAATTACTGTTCCCCTTTAACCTTGTTAGTTTTCTCTACACCTACATATTCTAAAACTAAGTCATACACATCAAAAAAAGTTGTGAACATGTGAACACTCACTTAGTGAGGGGTATAAAACCGAGTCTCTTGAAAATGTTGGGGTCCTTGTTCGGAACTGATTCCCCTGGGACGTACTGGGGTAATAAACTGTTGTCCACTGTCTTGAGTGTCCTCTGAGGTGTGCTTTGCGACTCTGGATTCTCATTTTTCCATAACAAATCCTAAAGGAAATCAACCCTGAATATTCCCTGGAAGGACTGATGCTGAATCTGAAGTTCCAATACTTTGGTTACCTGATGTGAAGAGCCAACTCACTGAAAAAGACCCTGATGCTGGGAAAGATGGAAGGCAAGCGGAAAAGAGGATGGGATGGTTGGATGTCATCACGGACTCGATGTACAGGAGTTTGAGCAAGTTCCAGAGATGGTGAAGGGCAGGGAACCCTGCCTGGTACAGTCCATAGGGTTTCCAAGAGTCCGACAGGACTGAGTGACTTAACAACGACCCACTCCAGTATTCTTGCCTGGGATCCCATGGACACAGGAGCCTGGCAGGCTACAGTCCCTGGGGATCTCAAAGAGCTCTGACTGAGCACTGCGACCATTTTATCTTTCTCTTTGATTCTAATGCTCATACAAGTAACCAGCATCCCTGAAAATAATCTCCTAAAATGAAGTCTTTGTAGTCAATTTACTACCACGCTCATATAAAACAGAAAAGGACAGTAATACGCCTCCCTAACACTCGAGAAAGAATTTCAGCTCAAGTACCAGTCCCAAAGCTGAAATTCTAAACTAGTTCCTGAACACGTGATTTGATATTCATAAAATTATCAAGTGCCACGTCATAATTAAAATGACTTTTTCCTTATAAATTACTACGTATTTCATGCTCTGTATTGTTAGGGACCAAACGACGGTCTCTAGGACCTGAGTCATGTTTACCAGAAAGAGACAGGATGTGCACTCATCCTGCCTGGCCAATCATGTAACGCCAGCTACTCCTGTAACTGAGACAAAGAACTGCCTGTATATAAGCCACCATACTCCTTTGTTCGCGGCTCTTGTCAGATTCCCTTGTGTGGGATGAGACTTGGGCCCTAGCGCACTAGGAATAAACAAACTCCCTTCTTGCATTTGCAATACTGTGGTGGACTTGCTCTCTCGGTCGGTTCGGAGATATGGGCTCGGAGCATAACATCTGGGGGCTCGTCCGGGATCTCCGTCCCACCGGGGAGGACAACTCTCCTGGTAGAAGGGAGTAACCTCGTTAGGAGATAAGAGCTCTGAGCACCGGTGCTAACATTGCAGAAACCCAGATTAAGTCCGGGGCCTAGTATCTTACTGGGGAGGCATCTGGCTGTAAAGTGCAGAGGCAAGTCAGCGTAAGGCCGGGGCCTAGTTTCGTGCTGGGGAGGCAGCTGGCTCTGTGAACATCCTGCAGGTAAGATTGAGTGCATTGTCGGTGGCCACCTTGTGTTTGTTATCTGTTTGTCTATTTGCGGTGTCTGCGCTGCTCTTTGTGTGCTCTGTTGGCTCCCAGTGTACTTTTCTGTGATCATGGGACAAACAACTTCTACTCCTTTATCTCTTATGATTAACCACTTCTCTGATTTCAAGTCTAGAGCTCAGAATCTTTCGTTACTGGTAAAGAAGAGCAAACTGGTGACTTTCTGTTCTGTCGAGTGGCCCACCTTTGACGTCGGATGGCCACAAGAGGGAACCTTCAATCCCCAAATTATCCAGGCAGTTAAAGAGAGGGTGCTTATTCCTAGTCCTGCCGGGCACCCAGATCAGACTCCCTACATTCTGGTCTGGCAGGATCTAGTGAGGAACCCGCCAGAATGGCTTAAACCCTTTGTTCTCGCTCCTCCTAAACCTCCCCGTCCCTCTTCCCCAACTCCAACCTCACCAAGCCCACAGGTGTTAGTAATGAAGGCTTCCGAAGAAAAAGAAGAAAAAAAGGATGAAAATCGACCAAAGCCGGTATTCCAGGAATCTTCTCTGTATCCTAATCTGATAGATCTGGAGACCGAATTGTTCCCACCCCCGTATGCGGATCCACATCCACCCTTGCTTTCACAGGTTTCACTGGGATAAGCCAGGAGGAGAACCGAGCCTTCAGCTCATCCCAGAGAAGGGGGCCCCGCCCAGGGAACTCGGGGAAAAACAAGAGAAATGGCCAACGTAGCGGAAGAAGACCCAGAAGTCCCCTTCTCCACTGTTCACGCATTTCCGGTCCGGGCGGGACCAGCCAGAGAGGGTGGAGAGCGGACATATCAGTATTGGCCCTTTTCCACTAGTGATTTGTACAATTGGAAAACCCAGACTCCCTCCTTCTCTGAAAAACCGCAGGGTCTTATTGATCTGTTAGAGTCTATCCTTTTTCTCATAATCCCACTTGGGATGATTGTCAGCAACTGTTACAGGTGCTTTTCACTACAGAAGAGCGAGAGCGGATCCTGACAGAAGCTCGAAAAAATGTGCCAGGGGTGGATGGGAGGCCCACAATACAGCCTAACCTCATGGAGGAGGGGTTCCCCTTGGTGCGACTCAACTGGGACTTCAAACGCGCTGAAGGTAAGGAGCATCTCCGGGTATACTGTCAGACTCTTATGGCCGGCCTTAGAGTGGCCGCCAGAAAGCCAGCTAATTTGGCCAAAATAAATTCAGTGAGGCAGGAACCAAATGAGAGCCCAGCAGCCTTCCTTGAAAGGATAATGGAAGCTTTTAGACAGTATACCCCTATGGACCCACAGGCAGATGAGTCACGAGCGGCAGTTATGTTAGCATTTGTAAATCAAGCAGCCCCCGATATTAGAAAAAAATTACAAAAGATAGAGAGGTTAAATGAACAATCCTTGCAAGATCTAGTGAGGGCAGCCGAGAGAGTTTTTAATCATAGAGAGACCCCAGAAGAGAGAGAGGACTGCATTAGAAGAGAAGAAAGAGAATTTAGAGCTGAAGAAAACCGTAAAAATCAAAAAGAGCTGGCCCAGATATTTTTTGCTGGGGTTAAAAACAAAAACAGGTTCCAGAAAGGGAAAAAAATTGGACTCAAAAACTGAAGAAAAAACAACAAGGCGTAAGCTTGAGAAAAAGCAATGTGCGTTTTGTAAAGAGTTTGGACATTGGAAAAATAAATGCCCCAAGAAAAATCTAAAAGAGGAGCCCAAGAACCCCAAAAACGAGACTCCCTCTCCAGACAGTCATATCCTCTACGCGGGTGAGGATAGCAACTAGGGGGGTCAGGGCTCGAAGCCCCTCCCCGAGTCCTGGGTAACTATAAATGTGGAGGGGAAACCAGTTGGCTTCATGGTGGACACGGGAGCCCAATACTCAGTCTTAAACCAAAAAGATGGACCCATGTCAAAAAAAGTAGCTGGGTGCAGGGAGCAACCGGGACTAAACGATATGGATGGACTACACAACAGCATGTGAACTTGGGGGCCCACCAGGTGACCCATTCTTTTCTGGTGATACCTGAGTGTCCAGCGCCCTTGTTGGGAAGGGATTTACTGTCTAAAGTAAATGCCCAAATTCATTTTGACCACGGACAAGTGTCAGTTTTAGATGGGACCGGGCATCCTCCTCAGGTCTTTTCTCTGACATTAAAAGATGAATACAGACTCTACTTGCCAGAGGCCCCAGCGACAATAAGCCCTGAAGTACAACCATGGGTTCAAAGATACCCTCAGGCCTGGGCTGAAACTGCAGGAATGGGACTAGACAAACAGAGGCCCCCTATCATTGTGGAACTGAAAGCCAGTGCTTCCCCGGTGAGGGTACGACAGTATCCCATGAGTCAGGAGGCTTGACAAGGAATTACTCCTCATATACAATGCCTCATAGACGCTGGGGTCCTGAAAAGGTGCCAGTCCCCATGGAACACTCCCCTGTTGCCTGTGAAAAAGCCTGGGGGAACTGATTTTAGACCGGTTCAAGATCTACGAGAAGTCAACAAACGGGTGAATGACATTCATCCTATGGTTCCTAACCCTTATACATTGCTAAGCAACTTGCCTCCAAACTACATTTGGTACACTGTTTTAGATTTAAAAGATGCCTTTTTTAGTTTGCCTCTTGCCCCCGCAAGCCAAGAGATCTTTGCCTTCGAATGGCAGGAAGATGGTGGTCAGACCCCTGTGCAGCTGACATGGACTCGCTTACCACAGGGTTTCAAAAACTCGCCCATGTTATTTAATGAGGCCCTGGACGAAGACCTCCGTGAGTATTGGGTTGAACACCCTACCATTGTTTTATTACAATATGTTGATGACCTTATGCTGGCGGCGGCTACAGAAAAAGAGTGCCAAAAGGCAACAGGTGACCTTCTCCAAACCTTGGGGACTTTAGGTTACCGGGCTAGTGCCAAAAAGGCCCAGATTGCCAAGCAAGAGGTTACATACCTCGGTTATAAGATAAAACAAGCCAGAGGTGGCTAACACAGGCTATGAAAGAAACCATCCTCCAGATCCCTGAGCTGGCTAACCCTAGGCAAGTGAGAAAATTTCTGGGAACGGTGGGATATTGCTGGCTATGGATCTTGGGGTTTGCAGAAAAGGCCAGGCCCCTATATGAGGGGAACAAAGAAAACAAGGACTGGAAATGGATGAGCCAATGAAAGAGGCCTTCCAAGAGCTCAGGCAAGCCTTGCTAGAGGCTCCTGCCCTTGCCCTCCCTGATCCATCTAAGCCTTTCCAATTATTTGTAGATGAAAAGCGGGGGATAGGAAAAGGGGTACTAACACAGAGATGGGGACCATGGAAGCGACCTGTAGCTTACCTTTCCAAGAGACTGGACCCAGTGGCAGCCGGATGGCCAACTTGCCTCCGTATCATCGCGGCCACCGCGCTCTTAGCCCACGATGCTGATAAACTGACTTATGGAGAGAGACTCTTGGTCTACACTCCTCATGCCATAGAGAGAGTTTTAAAGCAACCCCCAGGTAAATGGATTTCTAATGCCTGCTTGATGCACTACCAGGCCTTGCTACTTGACACCCCACGGATTCATTTCCAAACACCCTGCACTCTAAATCCGGCCACTCTTTTGCCCAATCTGGGGGAAAATAGCCCCCTCCATGATTGTGATGAGATACTGGCCGGAGTAACAGCAATGTGAAAGGACTTAACCGATACTCCACTGGATAACAGTGAGCTAAGATGGTTCACAGACGGCAGCAGTTATGTAAAAGATGGACAGAGACGGGCGGGAGCCGCAGTAGTAGATGACTCTGGACGGACGATATGGGCAGAGGCCCTTCCCCCGGATACCTCAGCACAAAAGGCAGAGTTAATTGCCCTGAGTCAAGCATTAGAGAGAGCCAAAGGAAAAAGAATAACTATTTTCACTGACAGTCGCTATGCTTTTGGCACGGTACACATCCAGGGCCCGATATATCAGGAACGGGGGTTTTTGACAGCTGAAGGAAAAGAAATTAAAAACTTGCCTGAAATCCGTAGACTTTTAGAGGCTGTACAGATGCCTCAGGCTGTGTCAATAGTACACGTACCTGGACATCAGAAGGGTGACAGCCCCACCGCACGAGGGAATCGTGCCGCAGACCTGGCAGCTCGAAAAGTAGCTGATAAAGATTTCATCACCCCTGTGTTGGCGATCGGACTTCCACCTCCAGGTATGGGAACTCTGCCCCCAACCCCTGAGTATTCATCCACAGACTTTGCTTGGATCCAAAAACACACCAACCTTCAAAAAGATAAAGATGGATGGTACCGAGACTCAGACGGCTACTTGATACTCCCTGCTCAGTTGGGACGGCAACTATGTGAGCATTTGCACTTGTCTACTCATCTGGGAGAAAAGAAGACTCTGATGCTCTTTCAAACTGGGTGCCTGTGATTTCCCCGGCACCAGACAACTGTAAAGAACATAATGCATGCTTGTAAGGCGTGTCAACAGATGAGGCCAGGAAAAGGACTACATGCAGGACTGAGATATCAGGGAGAAGGACCAGGGCAACACTGGGAAATAGATTTCACCGAGGTAAGGCCAGGCAAGTATGGTTACCGGTACTTGTTAGTGTTGGTGGATACCTTCTCAGGGTGGGTAAAAGCTTTTCCTCCAAAGGGAGAAACCGCGATGATGGTGGCAAAAAAAGATTTTAGAAAAAATAGTTCCCAGGTTTGGCCTGCCAGTGACCATCGGCTCTGATAATGGACCTGCCTTTGTGAGTCAAATAGTTCAGAGCCTTGCCCTAGCCCTGGGGACTAAATGGAAGTTACATTGTGAATACAGTCCACAGAGCTCAGGGCAAGTAGAAAGAATGAATCGGACTCTAAGAGAAACTTTAACTAAATTGGCTATAGAGACTGGCGGGGACTGGGTGACCCTCCTTCCCTTCGCCCTCTTCCGTGCACGTAATACTCCTTATCAACTTAATCTGACCCCATTTGAGATTCTGTATGGGAGACCTCCCCCTGTATGTCCAATATTTAAAGGAAAGAAACTACCGCCTCCCACGTTGGGGCAACTCCAAGAGGCCTTGATGGCCTTAAGCAAGGTGCACTCTCATGTCTGGAAACTGCTCCGGGAAATACATGTGGGTCAAAATAAGGGAACTATTCCCTCACATGACATTGGCCCAGGAGACTGGGTGTGGGTCAAAAGGCACCAAACCAAGGCACTAGAACCCAAATGGAAGGGTCCTTATGTTGTTCTTCTTACCACCCCAACTGCCCTAAAGGTTGACGGTAGCAGGCCTTGGGCGCATTGCAACCACGTACACCCAGCTGCTTCAGCAGAGCAAGAAGGCGCTAAGAAACAATGGGAAGCATCTCTGCACCCGTCCAACCCCTTGAGGCTAAAGCTTCGAAGGCGCCAACAGGACCAGGACAACTCGGCTGGGCCCTCTTGTGGATGACCCAGTTACTCTGCTCCGGAGTTGCCAGCGTGAACCTGCATCAACCCATCAAAATCACCTGGAAGCTGCAAAATGGACTAACACGAGAGGTGCTAAACTCCACTACCGCAATACATCCACCGAACACATGGTGGCCAGACTTGTACTTTGACCTTAAGCTGATGGTAAATGTGCCTTGGGCTAGGGGTTATCTCCGAGAACAAGGGTTCTGGGCATGCCCAGGCGCACCCAGGCATGACTGGAAGACCTGTGGGGGGGCACAAGACTCTTATTGTAAAACTTGGGATTGTGTTACTTTTAATGATGGACCTCGGCGCTGGGAAGTAGGAAATCGAGATTTACTTAATTTTCCATTCGCCAAGCCCCTCCCTAGGGTCCTTGGAGATCCAACTTTTAGCTGTGAAAGTTGCAATTATGCACAAGGCAAAATAAGGTCCAATCCAGAAAAAAGCAAAAAAGAGGGGACCTGGATCTCTGGCCTATCTTGGGGGCTACAGACGAGGGAATCAGGAGGGTTTGGGGTTGATGGGAATGGGATTATAGTAGTGAGCCAGGTCTTAGAGCCAATTCTTGTACACAGTATCGGGCCCAACAAAGTAGAAAAGCTGGCTGTAACCCCCCCGCCTAAAGACTTCCATGCCAACATCTTTGGCAGTGAGTCCCGAAGCAGAAGCGCTCACTGAAATAGATCCCCTATGGAAGCTGATTAGGGCAGCTTATGCCACCCTGAATCAGACCCATCCTGAGGCAACTAAATCTTGTTGGTTATGTTACAACTTAATTCCCCCTTATTACGAAGCAGTAGGCCTCAATGCCTCTTATGACTTGGCCAACAGCACCGATCCTCCTCAGTGTCATTGGGGGGACCAAAAGGTGGGTCTGACAATAAAAGAGGTATGGGAAAAGGGCTTATGCATGGGCACGGTGTTACCAGCAAAGTCTCCACTTTGTGTGCATGTCGTTGAGCCTGATGATTTGCCTGTAGCTCAACGGTTAATACCTCAAATGGGGGGATGGTGGGTCTGTTCACACACGGGGCTAACTCCATGCCTGCATAGCTCAATCTTTGACCCCAAAGAAGAATTCTGTGTTATGGTGGCTGTCATGCCAAAGATTCTGTACCGACCAGAGAAAGCAATATATGATTATTGGGCCCAGAAATTAACTCTAAATCCTCCAAAAAGAACTTATAAAGTTAAGAGGGAACCTCTTACCGCCATAACCATAGCAACTATGTTCGGTCTTGGAATAGCCGGGGCTGGAACCGGAATAACAGCTCTGTCCCTGCAAGGCCAAGGATTTAACTCCCTGAGAGCAGCCATAGATGAAGACATTACCCATATAGAGCAGTCTGTCAGTCATTTAGAATCGTCTCTAACTTCTCTATCTGAAGTAGTTCTGCAAAACAGGAGGGGATTAGATCTGCTCTTTCTGCAACAAGGGGGACTCTGTGCTACCCTAGGAGAAGAGTGCTGTTTCTATGCGGATCATACAGGAATAGTTAGAGAATCTATGGCCAAAGTGAGAGAAGGACTAGCCCAACGTAAACGAGAATGTGAGGCTCAATAGGGATGGTTTGAATCTTGGTTTCAACAATCCCCTTGGCTGACTACCTTAATCTCCACCTTGCTAGGACCCCTGCTAGTACTTTTACTAATGCTTACCTTTGGCCCATGCATTATCAATAGACTTGTAGCCTTTATAAAGGAATGCATAAATACTGTACAGCTGTTTGTGCTTCGACAACTATATCAAACTGTGTCTCAGGACCGAGAGGAAGATTCCTCTATATGATCTAAGGACAGGGGGGAATGTTAGGGACCAAACGATGGTCTCTAGGACCTGAGTCATGTTTACCAGAAAGAGACAGGATATGCGCTCATCCTGCCTGGCCAATCATGTAACTAGCCAGCTACTCCTGTAACTGAGACAAAGAACTGCCTGTATATAAGCCTCCATACTCCTTTGTTCACGGCTCTTGTCAGATTCCCTTGTGTGGGATGAGACTTGGGCCCTAGCGCACTAGGAATAAACAAACTCCCTTCTTGCGTTTGCAATACTGTGGTGGACTTGCTCTCTCGGTCAGTTCGGAGATACGGGCTCGGAGCATAACAAAAAGCAAAGGAGAAAAGGAAAGTTATACCCATTTGAATGCAGAATTCCAAAGCATAGCAAGGAGAGATAAGAAAGCCTACTTCAGTGATCAGTGCAAAGAAATAGAGAAAAACAATAGAATGGGAAAGACTAAAGATCTCTTCAAGAAAATTAGAGGTACCAAGGGAACATTTCATGCAAAGATGGGCTCAATAATGATTGGACTTGAAGCAGTGGATCAAATGTATAGCCCAATATGTGATCAGTGATTGTAATGATGTTACTCTAGATATAGGAGTAACTTCCCCTTCCAGATGTTCAAGCTGGGTTTAGAAAAGACAGAGGAACCAGAGATCAAAATGCCAACATCTGCTAGATCATCAAAAAAGCAAGTGTTCCAGAAAGACATCTACTTCTCCATTATTGACTATGCCAAAGCCTTTGATTGTGTGGATCACAACAGACTGAGGAAAATTCTTAAAAAGATGGGAATACCAGATCACCTGACCTGCCTCCTGAGAAATCTGTATGCAGGTCAAGAAGCAACAGTTAGAATTGGACATGAAACAACAGACTGGTTCCAAACTGGGAAGGGAGTACATCAAGGCTGTGTATTGTCACCCTGCTTATTTAACTGATATGCAGAGTACATCATGCAAAATGCAGGGCTGCAGGAAGCACAAGCTGGACTCAAGATTGCTGGGAGAAATATCAATAACCTCAGATATGCAGATGACACCAGCCTTATGGTAGAAAGCGAAGAAGAACTAGAGACTTTTGATGAAAGTGAAAGAGGAGAGTGAAAGGCTGGCTTAAAAGTCAACATTCAGAAAACGAGGATCTTAGCATCCAGACCCATCATTTCATGGCAAATAGTTGGGGAAACAATGGAAACAGTGAGAGACTTTTTTTTTGAGGGTGGAGTGCTCCAAAATCACTGCAGATGGTGATTGCAGCCATGAAATGAAAAGACATTTGCTCCTTGGAATAAAAGCTGTGACATATCAGAAAGCAGAGACATTACTTTATTTAAAAAGGTCCATGTAGTCAAAGCTATGGTTTTTTCCAGTAGTCATGTATGGATGTGAGAGTTGGAGTATAAAGAAAGCTGAGCACTGAAGAATTGATGCTTTTGAACTGTAGTGTTGGACAAGACTCTCGAGAGTCCCTTGAGCTGCAAGGAGATCCAACGAATCCATCCTGAAGGAAATCAGTCCTGAATATTTATTGGAAGGACTGATGCTGAAGCTAAAATTCCAATACTTTGGCCACCTGATGTGAAGAACTGACTCATTGGAAAAGGCCCTGATGCTGGGAAAGAATGAAGGCGGGAGGAGAAGGGGACGACAGAGGATGAGACGGTTGGATTGATCACCGACCTGATAGACATGAGTTTGAGTAAGCTCTGGGAGTTGGGGATGGACAGGGAGGCCTAGCGTCCTGCAGTCCATAGGGTTGCAAGGTCTGACACGACTGAGTGACTGAATTGAACTGAGACATGGGAAGATGCAACAAGAAGGAATACTTTTCTGGACCATAACTAGAAGAGAGGTCTGCAGAGATCTTTGACTATGGAGACCTAGTCCAGTAATAGCACATTGAGGACTTGTCAGCAAAGCCTTCTTCAGAACTGGGAAGGAGCCTTCCCAGCAACGTGAGACAAAATGTTCATGAAATGCCCCTCAAAACATGATCAGATGTATAGCCACAAGAGGGCCATGTTATCTACAAATTGGCACTTACCAAGGGCATGCTAATGAGTGAACGGCAGAGGCATTTACCCTATGCCTCCATGGAGACTGAACCCCATTCTGCTAAAGCTGTTGACTTTCAACAGCCCTGGAGGGACTTCAGAGTGGAGCGAGGCACTCTGCTCCAGGGACTCTGGTGGGACTGGCCTGTAGATAGTTGGATGTTTTTAGGAACAGACTTTATGGTCTCAATCCTTGCACCTCCTCCTATCTAGAGAAGTACTAATTCCCTTCATGGTGACATCAGATCCTCATGACTAACAAAAAACCATTTGTGAAATGAGTACTTCATGGTATTGAACTTCCCCTTCACCAAAACCTTATATATTGAACTTCCCCCACTGCTACTTTGGAGCAGTCTCTCACAGTGCTCAGACTATTCTCCTGATATGACCGTTTAGCAAATATCACTCTACTTTGGAGGGCATTTCATGACCATTTTGTCCCACATTGCTGGGAAGGCTCATTCCTAGATCTGAAGAAGGTTTTTGCTGATACACCACTCAATGTGCTATTACTGGACTAGGTCTTAATAGTCAAAGATCTCTGGACACCTGTCAGAGCTATCTGAGATGCTGCCTCCCTGGCTGCAGTCCTTATTTTCCCCAAATAAAACTTTACTTGCAACTCTCAAGTTGTACATCTTTTTGAGTTGACACACCCTCTTCCGACAACACGAGATGACTCTACACAAGGACATCACCAGATGCTCAATACCGAAATCAGATTGATTATATTCCTTGCAGCTGAAGATGGGGAAGCTCTATACAGTCAGCAAAAACAAGACCAGGAGCTGACTGTGACTCAGATCATGAACTCCTTACTGCCAAATTCAGACTGAAATTGAAGAAAGTAGGGAAAACCACTAGACACCATTCAGGTATGACCTAAATCAAATCTCTTATGATTACACGGTGGAAGTGACAAATAGATTTAAGGGATTAGATCTGATAGACAGAATGCCTGAAGAACTATGGACAGAGGTTCATGACATTGTACAGGAGGCAGTGATCAAGACCATCACAAGGAAAAAGAAATGCAAAAAGGCAAAATGGTTGTCTGAGGAGGCCTTACAAATCGCCGAGAAAAGAAGAGACATGAAAGGCAAAAGAGAAAAGGAAAGATAAACCCATTTGAATGAAATGCTCCAAGGAATAGCCAGGAGAAATAAGAAAGCCTTCTTAAGTGAACAATGCAAAGAAAGAGAGGAAAGCAATAGAATGGGAAAGACTAGAGATCTCTTCAAGAAAATTAGAGGTACAGAGGACAGAAACGGCATGGACCTAACAGAAGCAGAAGAGATTAAGAAAAGGTGGCAAGAATACACAGAAGAACTATACAAAAAGGATCTTAATGAGCCAGGTAACCATGATGGTGTGATCACTCACCTAGAGGCAGATATCTTGGAATGTGAAGTCAAGTGGGCTTTAGGAAGCATTACTGTGAACAAAGCTAGTGGAGGTGATGGAATTCCAGCTGAGCTATTTCAAATCCTGAAAGATAATGCTGTGAAAGTGCTGCGCTCAATATGCCAGCAAATTTGGAAAACCCAGCAGTGGTCACAAGACTGGAAAATGTGAGTTTTCACTCCAATCCCAAAGAAAGGCAATGCCAAAGAATGTTCAAACTACCAAACAATTGCACTCATCTCACCCGCTAGCAAAGTTAAGTTCAAACATCTTGATTAGAAGTCAGCTTCCATCGTCAGCTCCTTCTCCTCATTCGGCAGGGGAATTTTCTTGTCCTTACATGGTCAAGCTTGGACTCTTATGGCTCAATGGAAATGGACAAAAATTTGGTAAATCATCTCAGGTTTCATCATAATGTCACCCTTTCCTTTTATTTCTGTTTTTAGTGCACACAAAGAAGCATGTCCTTGGGGGTCATTAACTTACTGAGCCCACTGGGCAGGATGTGAAACTCATGCCACAGATGTTTTATTGTTTGCAGGTCCCATGCCTTTGCCACACAGTTTTGTTGTTGAGCAAACTTACTTTCTTGAGTGATCCTTTAACTTACAGAGTCTCCCATACTTTTTTCTTTACTTACAATCCCCTAGTGGGATTAACTATTTAATCACCCACTCTGTCTCTTTTCTCTATCCTTATCCACTTGATTTACCTTAGTCTATTTGCCAGTTTGGACGACCCAGGTTCCTGTGTTGGGTCCCCATGTGGGGAGGTCTGACAGCAGTCTTTATTTTTTAGCATGAATCATGCAAGTTTGAGGGGCTTGCTGGATGGTCTTCCATAGGTTAGGGTCCATTATGAACTTGTGAATCCATTGTGGCATCTCTCCTGGTGTGGGTGCTGTTACAGTGTGGTGTGGCACGGTGTGAAACAGGGCCTCAGGAGTCAGGACATTTCCACATGCACACATCTCCCCCGGGTGTGGTGTGGTCCAGAGTGAATCCTCACTCCTTTTCTGGATACACCACCTGGTATTTTGACAAATTGATCTGCAGTGACCCTCTCATGGCTTGAGAATCGCCTGCCTTTGCAGCTTGGTCAGGTGAGAGACATACACAATGGTGGGTTGCCCCAGGGTGAACTGCTAGGTTTCCTGAAGTCTGGCACAAGGAGTTACCACAGCTCGAAGGCTAGGGGGCAACCCTGAACACTCTGTTTTAGTTGAGAAGTAAGTAGTGGGCTGAGGAATGTTCCACGGAGCTTGAATTAATATGTGAGGCTCAGGCCTTGTCCCTCAGGGACCTACAGTATGCAAGGTTTAAGTCTGCTAGTTCCAAAGCTGGAGCCGAGACTAACCTTGTTTTTATCATTTCCCAGGCTGTTTGGTGCTCTTTTGTCGAAGTAAGAGCTGAAGATATGTTCTTTTAAAGCCTGAATTCGAGATCCTAATTCGACAGAATCCTGCCTTTCCCAGAAGCCCCTCAGCTCTGCGTGTCTTGGGTGTTCCCAAGCTGGCAGTTGACTATTTTCTGTCCGGCAGAGGATGAAACCCAGGTATGTGACTTGTTACTTACATACTTGAGCCTTCTGGGAGCCGTTCCATCCACAATTGGCCGAGTTCAGGGTTCTTATGGTATTTTTTAGACACTTTGCTTGTTGTGAGCAAGTCATCCACACACATTGCAGTAAGAGCCCGAGCCAACATTTCCCCAAACAAGGTAGGGGAAATCTTCAGTCCCTGAGGCAACACTGTCCAGCAGTACTGTTGGACTCCCTGTGTTTCTGGGTCCTGCCACCAGAAAGCAGACAGCTGCAGTGGTTCTTCTGCAGTAGGAATGCAGGGGAAAGTGTGCTTCAAGTCCAGAACTGAGCACCAGCAGTATTGTCCCACAGTAGCTGTGAGCACAACATATATGGATTACTTACTACAGGCTGCCAATCTTGGGCTGTCTCACAAATGGCCCTCACGTCTTGGACAATGATTCATACACTGCTGAGTTCACCTCTTTGGGAGGATAGGAGTTTTATATAGGAATCTACAAGGTTTAATTAGTCCCAGTTAAGCCAACTTTTCAAGAATTGTCTGAATTATCTTTGGGGTCTCTTGCCTCAGAAGGTATTGTTTTAAATTTGGTGTCCCAGTGTCCCTTTTTTTGTTTTATTTTGGCTGTCCTGCACAGTTTGCAGGATCCTAAGTTCCCTCACCAGGAACTGAACCCAGGCCACTGCAGCAAAAGTGCCAACTTTAACCACTGACCCACCAGGGAATCCCTCCAGTGTCCCTAATAACAGGATTTGTATTGGCCACGTGTTTGTCGGCCTTCCCTGGGGTGCTGTCAGTCCACACTTCCTGCCTTACCTTTTTGTATACCTGGGGAGGGGGAATCAGTCTCCTTCTCCAGAGTGTCCACAAATGTCATCTGCCTGCTTACCAGGTGCCCTGACAGGATGCAGAGGTCAAGCTGTTCTGGTGAAAAAATCATTTGTGCATTTAATTTACAGAAGAGGGATTGGACATGTTGGCATATATGAGAAATTGTGTTTCAGGTTGAGGTCCCCTAATCAGCATTGCAGAGGTTGTAAGAAAGAACAGCTTTGCACTTCTCCAGAAACTCCTGTGACCGGGATGGACTGAGTCGTTCTCTGTGCCATCTTGGTATCTACCACAGTATGCCGCACTGTAGCTATCAGAAGGTCAGTCAGCTTGTCCCCACTGTCACAGGTACCCAGGGCTCCTGGGGCATCATCAGAGTGTTCATCTCTTTCTACTACAGTGACAGGCTCCTGTCTGTTACTGCTTTCCTTCTTACTCCTTAGTCAAGGACAGTCTGTTTTCCAGTGCCTTCCTTACACTAAGCATGTTGTTCCCTTCCCCACGGTGGCTCACCTCTCCTCAGGTTACTCGTGCTCTGGGAATCCACTGCTGCCACCAGGTAATGTGGCTTTCAGTCTTGCATCTTCTTGCTTCTTTTGTTGTTCCCTGTTGTTGAACACTTTTAAAGCAACATCTGGCAGTTGAAAAGGGGTCATTCCAAGTGGACCATCTAACTTCTGTGATTTTCTTATGTCTGGGGAGCTTTGTCCAATAAAAGTTATGTTTACCATTCTCATTATTTTCAGAGGACTCAGGGTTTGCATCAAAGCAGTGCCTATAAGTATGATAAATTCTTTCTAGAAACTCTGATGGATCGTCATTGGGTTTTTGGTGTATCTCTTGAATTTATCTAAGCTCTTTTGCCTGGGTACTCCTTTCCAAAGACCTGCTCAGATACACTTACTGAAATGCTCTCAGTTCAGTTCAGTCTCTCAGTCATGTCTGACTGTCTGCGACCCCATGGACTACAGCATGCCAGGCTTCCCAGTCCATCACCAGCTCCCGGAGCTTACTCAAACTCACGTCCATTGAGTCAGTGATTTCATCCAACCATCTCATCCTCTGTCGTCCCCTTCTCCTCTCATCTTCAATCTTTCCCCGCATCAGGGTCTTTTCCAATGAGTCAGTTCTTTGCATCAGGTGGCCAAAGCATTGGAGTTTCAGCTTCAGCATCAGTCCTTCCAATGAACACCCAGGACTGATTTCCTTTAGGATGGACTGGTTGGATCTCCTTGCAGCCCAAGGGACTCTCAAGAGTCATCTCCAACATCACAGTTCAAAAGCATCAATTCTTCAGCACTTAGCTTTCTTTATAGTCCAACTCTCACATCCATACATGACTACTGGAACAACCATAGCCTTGACTAGATGGACCTTTGTCGGCAAAGTAATGTCTCTGCTTTTTAATATGTTGTCTAGGTTGGTCATAGCTTTTCTTCCAAGGAGCAAGTGTCTTTTAATTTCATGGCTGCCGTCACCATCTTCAGTGATTTTGGAGCCCCCAAAATAGTGTCTCACTGTTTCCATTGTTTCCGCAAGTATTTGACATGAAGTGATGGGACAGAATGCCATGATCTTAGTTTTCTAAATGTTGAGTTTAAGCCAGCTTTTTCACTGTCCTCTTTCACATTCATCAAGAGACTCTTTAGTTCTTTACTTTATGCCATAAGGGTGGTGTCATCTGCATATCTGAGGTTATTGATATTTCTCCTGGCAATCTTGATTGCAGCTTGTGTTTCATCCAGCCCGGCATTTCGAATGATGTACCCTTCATATAAGTTAGATAAGCAGGGTGACAATATACAGCCTTGATGTACTCCTTTCCTATTTGGAACCAATCTGTTGTTCCATGTCCAGTTCTAACTGTTGCTTCCTGACCTACATACAGATTTCTCAGGAGGCATGTTAGGTGGTCTGGTATTCCCATCTCTTGAAGAATTTTTCATAGTTTGTTGTGATCCACACAGTCAAGACTATTCAATGAAGCAGAAGTAGATGGGAGGACTATTCTATTTAAGGGGCAGGGTTTCTGGGAATTGGGCCTCTGCCTGCCTTTTGGCCTTTTATGGTTACCCTGTGAACTATCATTGTGCCTGTGCGTGTGTCGTTTAGGTGATGTGTTAGAGTGGGAGTGTAATGAGGCTTAAGGTCAACTGGAAGTACTCTTCCGCCATCTTGTGCCTAGTTTTTATCCTTTTTTTCCGCAATGACTGTGTCATCCCGTCCCCCCACTTCTTTTAATGGTTGTGCCCTGACCCCTTCCTTCTGTCTCATTGTGATCCTTTAGAATATTGAGAATGTTGTCTTCTAAGGAGTGATGTGGCTTGGTGCCAGAGGAAGAAAAATTGATCTTTATGGTTGAACAGGTTCTTCCATCGAGGTCCGGTTAACAGAGGGCTCATGCGAGAGGAGGGAGGGGGCCAAAATGGGCAGAGGAAAAGTTTGCATTTAATTTTTCTGTCTTGCCTAAACTGTTGAGTTTTTATTTCATCAGTGCTCTCTCAGGAGGCAGACATCTTAGTGTGTCCCACCTACTCTGAATGTGTGGGCAACAGGGATCAGGAGACAGAGTGACTGAGAGAAATAGAAACGTGAGGAGAACAGAAGAGTGGGTGAGATGAGAGGGCAGTGTGGAGGATGGGTGTTTCACAAAGAGATGGTAAGAATGAAAGAATAAAGAGTGAAAGTAGCAGATGGCAAAAAACAAAATGAAAGAAAGTTGGGATCTCTTGGGACATGAAGGAGTAAAGACAGAATAGGAGAGGAGCTCCTGATCAATATGAAAAGGGAAGGTTAGTCCCTTAGTCGTGTCTGACTTTTTGTGATTCCCATGGACTGTAGTCCACTAGGCTCCTGTGTCCATGGAATTCTCCAGGCGAGAATACTGGAGTGGGTTGCCATTTCCTGCTCCAGGGCTGATCAGTATAGTGAGGGTATAAAAGGGTGGAAGACATGACCTAGGGAGAGACTTGATGCTGGGAGAGAAGGGCTGGAGTGGGGACAAAGTGAGCAGAGGAAGAGAGGGTGGAAAGGTAGTTCAGCCACCAGAGGCGGGACAGAGTGGGGATGAAGGGCGTGTCACAGATTCAATGGTGGTAACCTGGAGGACTGAAAGAGAGGGACACAAGGAAAACAAGTCAGAAAGGTTGAGGGGGAACAACGTGGAGAGAGGCAGGACAGCAGAGGGGACCAGAGAGACAAACCAAATGAAAGGGAAAGACGTGGAAGTGAGGGGGTGCAGATCTGGACCCAGATGAGTGCTGAGCTGTTTGCTTATGCATGATTAAGTTGTGATGTATTTGATTTGTGGCTTTGGACTCCAAAAAATACCTTTTAAAATTATTCTGATAAGGATGAGAATTGAAAATGTCCTGTCTGTATGTGTGCATCTTGTAACTATTAGTATCATAATAGAGCTTCCATCTGCCATCCTGTTCAGCCCAGGGGACAGTGACTTGACTCAGACAGCTGTGGGTCACCCCTTCTGTTTCCTGGTGTGGAGTAGAGGACGGGGAGACTAGTGGAGCCAGAAATGACATCTGTCACCATGTGGTGCCTCTCTGAAGGAATGTTGCTGCTGCTACTGCTAAGTCACTTCAGTCGTGTCCAACTCTGCGACCCATAGATGGCAGCCCACCAGGCTCCCCCATCCCTGGGATTCTCTAGGCAAGAACACTGGAGTGGGTTGCCATTTCCTTCTCCAATGCATGAAAGGGAAAAGTGAATGGACTGTAGCCCTCCAGGCTCCACCATCCGTGGGATTTTCCAGGCTAGAGTACTAGAGTAGGGTGCCATTGAAAGGTGCTTTTATTCCTTCTGGTGACGGTTTTGCTTTTTGCTTTACATTGAATTGTTTCCTATAAAGAATTATTCTGAAATGTACTTTGCTGGCTTCCTATAATCCACTCATATTCTTATGCTATATTCTAAAAGCTTTTAAAATAGTTGGCTATGCTGGGTCTTAGTTGTAGCATGTAGGATCTTAGCCACTGGACCCCTAGGGTAGAAGGAACATGTCATCAGACATTTTTTAAATTAGAAAAAACTGTATTTTTTTTGTTCATTTAAGGTTAAATCAGGACTTGTATGCTTTCTCCTGTTTATGTTACATGTTGAAAAAGTTCGTTAGTAATAACTTAATAATTTTACACTTTTGATGAGTACCTGGTGAGAAGCATTACTAAGTAATACCAAGTACTTGGACTATAGTCTGCCAGGCTCCTCCATCCATGGGATTTCCCAGGCAAGAATACTGGAGTGGGTTGCCATGCCCTCCTCCAGGGGATCTTCTGGACCCAGGGATAGAACCAGGGTCTCCGAATTGCAGACAGACTGTTTACCATCTGAGCCACCAGGAAAGCCCAGTAAAGAAAGTTGATGATCATTTAACAGTCTCTTTTCTTCCCTTTTTTATAATGTAAAACAGTGAGCTGTGAGGTACTAAATAGACATTCACCTAAGTCCGTTCTCTGTAAATGAGAATCTGTCTATTCATGATGAGATAAATAGACATGTCTGTTCAGCATATTTCTAACCTAACTCCATTTCAGTGTTTTCCTGAAGAGTAGCTATGTTTTTGCAACTCAGTATTTTTTTTAAGTATTTTATATAGATTTTTCTGGCAAAGAGGAATTACATGGTTGTTATCTATGTGACTAGGGATTCCTTCTTTGCTCAGTGGTAAAGATGCCACCTGCCATGCAGGATACGCGGAAAGACCCTCTAGAGAAGGAAATGGCAACCCACTCCAGTGTTCTTGCCTGAAGAATTCCATGCACAGAGGCGCCTGGCAGACTATATAGTCCATGGGGTTGCAAAGTTGGACACTGAGCAACTAAACCACCACCAGTGTGATCAGATCTTGAAAGAGAGCTTTCATTTGGGCTTATGGACACAGAAGATGGCCCCAGTGTTTTTAAGTGGGATGCACACTAAGGACAAACTGCCCACTGACTAGCCCATCATGCAACCTCTCCAGAATTCAGTTATACCTGGTTCTTTCACTCAACTCAAGACAGTTTCAGAAATGTCTCCCTGGTGGGCCTCAGGGAGATTGAGAGACCCCTGAAGTGATTGGCTCAGTTGGGTGTGTGTCTGTTTGTTCACAAGGGTAGTGCCTACTTGTAATTCAAATTTTGAATGGATCCCAACAAATTCTCTGGCGCTCCAGTGGTTAGGATTCAGTATTTTCACTGCCTCTGGCAGGGACTTGAGGAACTAAGATGCACAAGTCATGTGGAATGCCAGTCCTTTCAGAATGAAAAACAAAAAATGCCAGAGTGCAGGCTGGTGGACTCATATGTCTTTCTCTGCATTAGGATAAACATGAAAAATTATGTGCTCCACGGGCTTCTAGCTGTCTGTCCTCTGGACATGTAGTCACAACCCCGCCCTAGGCACCAACCGTTTTCTCATGGTTCACTCTGCTCTGGTCACTTTCACCTTTTCTTTCTCAAAGTTGAGGTTCCTGTTCCTCTCCTTTGTCTCTCAGATCTTCAGGTCTAGGCTCAAAGATATCTTCCCATCCATCATGCAATTTTCCCATGGTTTTATGGCCTCCCTATCAACAACCACATCAGAACTGCCCATCTCCTTTGATTGAGTTTTCCTTCCTTTCTCTTCATCGACAGGCACACAATGTTTATTTTCTTCCCCGAATGCCTGCAACATGTCACTCTGGGGATGTCTGTAGGGATGTGAGTAGGGGTTAAGATTGAGTAATCCTTAGGAAAGAGCAAGGGATCAGGGCAGGTCTGGATGGTTCCATCTTTGTTCTGCAAAGTTCAAATGAACAACCAATTCTTGGATTTGCAGCTTATGTGCATTCCTGTTGAGACACCAGTGCCTGGAGGGAGGAGAGAGTGGAGCTCTAGAGGCACCCAGTGAATGGTGTGCATCCCAGGTGATTGTGGGATCAAGCAGTGTGTGGAACTGCTGGACATCTCACGTCTGATTGGAAGCCTGAGCCTGAGTGTATGGGTAGTTTCAGGATCAAGGAATGGGTGTGAGGTGCCTCAGTGGGTGGTGAAACTCAGATTTGCATGCCTGGGGTTTTAACTCGGTAATTGATAATCATATCTGGCACAGAAAGGAAGGAAGTGGAATTAGGCAGAGAGAATATTATCAGAAACCAGCCTTGAGCTGAGCTTACATGTTGTGTGCTCAGTGAAGAACAGGGACCTTGGCCCTGCAGTATTTATTCTTTTTGATATGGCAGAGTGGGAGTTAAGGAAAACTCCCATTTGCCTGCCATTCCTTAATTTCTTTCTGACTTTTGGTGTACAGAAAATGCAACAGATTTCTGTATGTTTAATATCCTGCAACTTTTATCAAGTTCACTGATGTGGGCTATAATTTTTGTTTTGGTGATATATATCCATAATGTCCCCAGACAGTGACAGTTTTACTTGAATTAAAGCGGTATTGGGCATCCTTGCCTTATTTTTTGATCTTAGAATGTTTTTAGCTTTTCAGTCTCAACTGTGATGTTAGATGTGAATTTTATGAAAAGGTCTTTTTTTGCATGTAACATTTACTTGACTGGAATCTTTTCTTACGAATGCCACACGTGTTAGTTCATTTCCGCAAAAATCCCACAATCAAAATGTTAATATGGTCTGGTATCACATGGATGAATTTACACTTATTGACTGTTTCCTTGTGCCCATGGCAGATCCACTTCCTCATGGTGCTGATTCCTTTTAACCATTTCTTTTACCAAGGTGTTTGGTGGAGGCCTTGTTGAAGAAGTTTTAGAAGCATCCTTCTCTCCAATTTTTTGGAATAGCTTGAGAAGAATCAGTGAAGTCTGATTTAGAAATCACCCTGTAAGCTGATCTGGTATTTTCTTTGTGGTTCATATTTTTCCATTTCATTGGCCTAGAGTTTTTTTATTCTTATGTATTTTGTGGTGTTGATTGTAATTTCTTTATCATTTTATTGATTTTGACCATGTTTTTTCTTGACTTCATCGATCTTTTTTATTATCTTCTAAAATTTACTTTCTGTCTATTCTGATCTCTTTGGGTTTTCTTCTTTTTCTAGGTATAAAGATTCTTTGAGATTTTCCTTATTTCCTGAGGTAGGTGGTAGGTATAATTTTCCCACATGTAAATTGTGTTTTCCTTTCATTTTTGTCTCAGTTCAGTTCAGTTCAGTTGCTCAGTTGTGTCCGACTCTTTGCAACCCCATGAATCGCAGCACGCCAGGCCTCCCTGTCCATCACCAACTCCCAGAGTTTACTCAGACTCGCATTCATCGAGTCAGTGATGCCATCCAGCCCTCTCATCCTCGGTCGTCCCCTTCTCCTCCTGCCCCCAGTCCCTCCCAGCATCAGAGTCTTTTCCAATGAGTCAACTCTTCACGAGGTGGCCAAAGTACTGGAGTTTCAGCTGTAGCATCATTCCCTCCAAAGAAATTCCAGGGCTGATCTCCTTCAGAATGGACTGGATGGATCTTCTTGCCGTCCAAGGGACTCTAAAGAGTCTTCTCCAACACCACAGTTCAAAAGCATCAATTCTTCAGCACTCAGCTTTCTTCACAGTCCAACTCTCACATCCTTACATGACTACAGGAGAAACCATAGCCTTGACTAGACGGACCTTTGTTGGCCTATAATGTCTCTGCTTTTCAATATGCTATCTAGGTTATTCCTTCCAAGGAGTAAGCTTGTTTTAATTTCATGGCTGCAGTCACCATCTGCAGTGATTTTGGAGCCCCCCAAAATGAAGTCTCACACTGTTTCCACTGTTTCCCCATCTGTTTGCCATGAAGTGATGGGACCAGATGCCATGATCTTCGTTTTCTGAATGTTGAGCTTTAAGCCAACTCTTTCACTCTCCTCTTTCACTTTCATCAAGAGGCTCTTCAGTTCTCTTCACTTTCTGCCATATGGGTGGTGTCATCTGCATATCTGTGGTTATTGATATTTCTCCCGGCAATTTTGATTCCAGCTTGTGCTTCTTCCAGCCCAGCGTTTCTCATGATGTACTCTGCATAAAAGTTAAATAAGCAGGGTGACAATATACAGCCTTGACGTTCTCTTTTTCCTATTTGCAACCAGTCTGTTGTTCCATGTCCAGTTCTAACTGTTCCTTCCTGAACTGCATATAGGTTCCTCAAGAGTCAGGTCAGGTGGTCTGGTATTTCCATCTCTTTCAGAATTTTCCACAGTTTATTGTGATCCACACACTCAAAGCCTTTGGCATAGTCAATAAAGCAGAAATAGATGTTTTTCTGGAACTCTCTTGCTTTTTCCATGATCCAGCAGAAGTTGGCAGTTTGATCTCTGGTTCCTCTATCTTTTCTAAAACCAGCTTGAACATCTGGAAGTTCACGGTTCACGTACTCCTGAAGCCTGGTTTGGAGAATTTTGAGCATTACTTTACTAGTGTGTGAGGTGAGTGCAATTGTGTGGTAGTTTGAGCATTCTTTGGGATTGAAATGAAAACTGACCTTTTCCAGTCCTGTGGCCACTTCTGAGGTTTCCAAATTTGCTGGCATTTTTTGTGCAGCTTTAAAAATTTATATATCTTGTCTTTGCACTTTTTCCCCTTGTAGTTTGATTCTCCCTCTCATAGCAGTCAGAGAAGATTCTTGATATGGTTTCACTTCAATTTACTGAGACTATAATGTTCTATGTGCAGTAATGTGTAATGAGCATTTTTAAGAACACCATGTGATGACAGAAATTCTTCCCTGTTCCTGACAAATCACAAAAGCCATATATTGTTTGGCTGTTGAGAAATCCTTTATGGTTGGTCAGCTACCAGAATGGCATGACTCGTAGATTGGAGGGCCATGGGTTAAAGGATACCAGACACAGAATAGGTACAGAGTTTGATGATGGCTAACTTCCCTGGTGGCTCAGATGGGAAAGCATCTGTCTACAATGTGGGAGACCTGGGTTCAATCCCTGGGTTGGGAAGATACCCTGGAGAAGGAAATGGCAATCCACTCCAGTACTATTGCCTGGAAAATCCCATGGAAAGAGGACCCTGGTAGGCTACAGTTCATGGGGTCCCAAGGAGTCAGACACGACTGAGTGACTTCACTTTGACAAACCTTATACTGAGCATCTCAAATATAAACCTTATTCCTCGACAAATCAGATCATGTACTTGTGGAAGCTAATTTACCTGTTGTGTAATTTTATCTAGGTGGGTGTGGCATATAAATTACATATTTCACATTGGGGGTAAGAGAAAGATTTCTTACAGGTGCTCCCCTACCAAGAGTCTGCTATGACTTTCATTATACTCGTCATTAAACTTTGCAGAGAAAGCAATGCCTGGAGAAAGATTAAAAGGTAGTATGTCAAAGTCAAGCATTCATGTTTAGCAAACAGGTCACACATCCCTGAGGAATCCCAGCCATGGAAGAAGCCAGATCTCTCGAGTATACCTCTTTTGGGATTAAATGAAGGACATAGATAATGTGGAAGGAGAACATGGTAGATAGACTAGGTTACATATCAATTAGGTGTTCAGTTCAGTTCACTCGCTCAGTCATGTTCAATTCTTTGCAACCCCATGAACTGGAGCACACCAGGCCTCCCTGTCCATCACCAACTCCCGGAGTCCACCCAAACCCATATCCATTGAGTCGGTGAGCCATCCAACCATCTCATCCTCTGTCATCCCCTTCTCCCCCTGCTCTCAATCTTTCCCAGCATCAGTGTCTTTCCAATGAGTCAGCTCTTTGCCTCAGGTGGCCAAAGTATTAGAGTTTCAGCTTCAACTTCATTCCTTCCAATGTACACTCAGGACTACTCTCCTTTAGGATGGACTGGTTGGACCTCCTTGCAGTCCAAGGGACTCTCAAGAGTCTTCTCCAACACCACCGTTCAAAAGCATCAATTCTTTGGTGCTCAGCTTTCTTCACAGTCCAACTCTCACATCCATACATGACCACTGGAAAAACCATAGCCTTGACTAGACAGACCTTTGTTGACAACGTAATGTCTCTGTTTCTTAATATTCTGTCCAGGTTGGTTATAACTTTCCTTCCAAGGAGTAAGCGTTTTTTAATTTCATGGCTACAATTACCATTTGCAGTGGTTTTAGAGCCCAGAAAAATAAAGTAAGCCACTGTTTCCACTGGTTCCCCATCTGTTTGCATGAAGTGATGGGACCAGATGCCATTATCTTCGTTTTCTGAATGTTGAGCTTTAAGCCAACTGCTTCACGCTCCTCTTTCACTTTCATCAAGAGGCTCTTTAGTTCCTCTTCACTTTCTGCCATAAGGGTGGTGTCATCTGCATATCTGAGGTTATTGATATTTCCCAGCAATCTTGATTCCAGCTTGTGCTTCTTCCAGCCCATGATTCTCATGATGTACTCTGCATAAAAGTTAAATAAGCAGGGTGACAATATACAGCCTTAACATACTCCTTTTCCTATTTGGAACCAGTCTGTTGTTCCACGTCCAGTTCTAAGTGTTGCTTCCTGATCTGCATATAGTTTTCTCAGGAGGCAGGTCAGGTGGTCTGGTATTCCCATCTCTTTCAGAATTTTCCACAGTTTACTGTGATCCACACAGTCATAGGCTTCGGCATAGTCAATAAAGCAGAAATAGATGTTTTTCTGGAACTCTCTTGTTGACTTCACAAGCTAAACAGTTTTATCACTTACTCGATCTGAAAATGCCGCACTCCAGTGTACCACTAACAGAGAATTCAGCTTGTTTTGTGAGGCCTTTAACAAGCATGACCAAGAGGAGCTGCCCCACGTCCAAGGTCAGGGGCAGCAGCTGAGAGGACCTATACCACGTCCAAGGTCAGGGGCGGCCGTGGAGAAGAGCTACCCCATGTCCAAGGTCAGGGGTGGTGGCCGAGAGGAGCTACCCATGTCCAAGGTAAGGAGCAGCGGCTGTGCTTTGTTGGAGCAGTCATCAAGAAATACCCCACGTCCAAGGTAAGAGAAACCCAAATAAGATGGTAGGCACTGAGAGAGGGTATCAGAGGGCAGACAGACTGAAACCACAGTCACAGATAACTATCCAGTCTGATCACACGGACCACAGACAGCCTTGTCTAATTCAGTGAAACTAAGCCATGCTGTGTGGGGCCACCCAAGAGGACGGGTCACGGTGGAGAGGTCAGACAGAATGTGGTCCACTGGAGAAGAGAATGGCAAACCACTTCAGTATTCCTGCCTTCAGAACCCTATGAACAGTATGAAAAGGCAAAAAGATAGGATACTGAAAGATGAACTCCCCAGGTTGATAGGTGCCCAATATGGTACTGGAGATCAGTGGAGAAATAACTCCAGAAAGAAGGAAGGGATGGTGCCAAAGGAAAAACAACACCCAGCTGTAGATGGGACTGGTGATAGAAGCAAGGTTCAATGCTGGAAAGAGCAATATTGCATAGGAACCTGGAATGTTAGGTCCATGAATCAAGGCAAATTGAAAGTGGTCAAACAGGAGATGGCAAGAGTGAACATCGACATTTTAGGAATCAGAGAACTAAGGTGGACTGAAATGGGTGAATTTAACTTTGACCATTTTATCTACTACTGCAGGCAGGAATCCCTTAGAAGAAATGGAGTAGCCATCATAGTAAACAAAAGAGTCCAAAATGCAGTACTTGGATGCAATCTCAAAAATGACGGAATGATCTCTGTTCGTTTCCAAGGCAAACCATTCAATATCACGGTAATCCAAGTCTATGCCCCAACCAGTAACGCTGAAGAAGCTGAAGTTTAACGGTTCTATGAAGACCTAAAAGACCTTCTAGAGCTAACACCCAAAAAAGATGTCCTTTTCTTTATCGAGGACTAGATGCAAAAGTAGAAGTCAAGAAACACCGGGAATATCAGGCAAATTTTGCCTTGGAGTACAGAATGAAGCAAGGCAAATGTTAATAGAGTTTATCTTTTAGTCCTCCATTAATAATGGTATAATTTCTAATAGATAATAAATTTTTGTTACTCTAAAGTGTTTTATCTCTTACTCATGATTCTCTTCTAAACCTCAGCAACCACAATCTTGTCCAATTATTTCAGTAGTTGGCACCAATTTACACTTGTTCTTGACTAAAAGGAAATGTGTCTTCTCTATCAATCAGAATGAACCACTCTTGCCTAAACAAATACAACTTCACCTTGGATAATCTCTCTTCTAGGATTATATGGTAATCAGTGTACCTACATCTTATTTAAACATTCATTCGCAACACTGATGAAATGAAACTAAAGACATGGTCTGGAGATAATGTGGGTTCATTTCTGGACTACCACAACAGGGCACTTATCACTGGGTCATGCTGGCGCTAGTGGTAAAGAACAATTTGATCCCTAGGTCAGCAATATACCCTGGAGGAGAGCATGGCAATCCACTCCAGTATTTTTGCCTGTAGAATCCCTTGGACAGAAGAGCCTGGGGGGAACTACAGTCCATAGGGTCACAAAGAGTCAGGCATGACTAAAGCACCTTAGCAAACACACATGGTGCATATAAAAGTTACATTTTCCCTATTCTACAAACTAAACTATGCAACAGAATTATGTCTTAAAAGAACAAAAAAAAACAGTCTAAATACATTAATGAAATGTTTATTCTTTGTCTTCTTCCTCTGGGAGGTGGCCCACTGGACACAGATATTTATTGGATTGGCCAAACAGTTTTGTTCAAATTTTTCTGTTGAGTTCTTCCAACAAACCTTTGTAAATACACTGAGGTCATCCTAACTGACCAGCAGCATTTGATTTTTGTGGGCACAGAGCTGCTGGATGGCCCTACTCAGAATTACTATAAGCAGAATCCACCTGCACCTGGTCTGCTGCCTGAGGTACCATCTCAGGGAGCCTCCTCTTAGCTGTTCCCCCAGAAATACAACTGGGACAAGGTGACTCATCCCACCCTTTGTGCCTGCCTGCACCTCGGCCCTGTCAACTGCAACAAGAATTACTGTAGCCATGCCAACAACCTAGGCCTCAATGTAGCAACACGGTGAAGAGATCTTTGAGGCGAGACAACGTGGATTCAAGCTCCAATTCAGTCACTTCCTGGGATGGGGTGCTTCTTTTCCATTCAAGTTCCTTCATATGGGAAACGAGAAACAACATCAGTACTTATTTTGGAGTTCAAGTTCAAAAAGATAGCATGCATAAAGGATTAAAACAGGGATTCTCAAACTGTGATATAAAAGTGATTTTGAGTTGAATTTAACATCAGTTATCAAGGAAAGTATTTTCTGTTGGGAACAAAGAACACATCTCACTTTCTCTGCAAGATCTTTGGGCTCTGAATGTGAACACAACACTGAGAAACAGCAGGATGGCTTGCAAGCATTTCGCACTGGAGACTATTTCCCTGTCACAAAATACAGTTGGAATCCATAGTCATTCCCTTCACTGTGTGCTTGTACAACTCTACTCGCTTGACTTTCAAGCACCTGATCACAGCCAACTCCCAAATTAAACATTTCATTTCACCATTTTGCCATTTCAGTTTTTCGTGGAAGTGAACCCCACCGCTAAAGAAACTCAGCTTCTTCAGTGCACCTACTTTGTACATGTCATGGCATTTATGAGCATACTCAGGTCACAAAAGTTTGAAAACAACCCACTGATTCATATATACCTTGGTGTAAGGAGGACAGACAGCTTCTGGGAGTACCTGTTTATTTACCAGGTGGGATGCTGACCAACCCATGAATCAATGAATAAGGCCATAGGGATCTTTTATATTTACTTGTGAAGACCAGTGAGCCCTGATTAAAGGAGCCCCACAGGAATGGGGAAAACAGAGACTTCACTCTTAACAGGTGCAGACGAAGCCTCATGCACACTGAGACGAACCTGAGATGAAGAGCAAAACACAATCATTTGCTAGGATCCTGGATGGTGTGACCTGCCTGCTGGTCTTGAAGGATCTCCGGGGGGTGGGAGGTGGGCTGTGGCTCACTGTGGGGACACAGATCCTGAGGGCAGAACTATGAGAGAGCACTCATCTGCGTGAGGTCTCCATCTTGGCCCAACACTGGCTCCACTCAGAACCTGTAGGCTACAGCAATGGGCCCCTAAGGCCAAAGGATGAAAGGGCCAGGATGCAGCCCTAACCATCAGCAGACAGGCTGTCCAAATGGTTCCTTTACACGTCTTTCAACGTAACTCTACCCACAAAAGGGTCAAGACCCAGTTCTAACCATCACTGTGCAGGCACAAGCCTCCACACCAGACTCACTCCAGCAGGGTTGTTGGTCAGCTGCTCAGCCGTGTCTGACTCTTTGCGACCCCATGGACTGCAGCACGCCAGGCTTCCCTGTCCTTCACCATCTCCTGGAGTTTGCTCAAACTCATATCCATTGAATCACTGATGTCACCCAACCCTCTAGTCCTCTGTTGCCCCTTTCTCCTCCTGTCCTCAAACCTTCCCAACATCAGGGTCTTTTTCAATGAGTTGGCTCTTCACAGCAGGGGGCAGACACCAAAAGCAAGAAAAGTAGAGACCCACAGCTTGCAAACCAAGTCCAAGTCCCTGGACCAAGCTAGTCTTTTTGGACATCAGCCCAAATTTTTGGTTGAGAACTGAGTATTGGGCTCCCGTATCCACCATGAAGCCGACTGGTTTCCCCTCCACATTAATAGTTACCCAGGACTCGGGGAGAGGTGCCGGGCCCTGACCCCCCTAATCACTATCTTGCCCTGCATATAAGACGTGGGTCCCTGAGGAAGATTCTTCCTTTCTTACAGTCTTTTTCTTCAGATCTCTCTTGGGGCACTCATTTTTCCAGCGTCCCTTCTCTTTGCAGTAAGCGCATTGGTCTCTCTTTAGGGCAGGTCTAGCTGGTTTTTCCTTTCCTCCCGACCGGGTGTCTTTAGTTCTCGGGGCTTCGGGCCCCTTTCTCGTCCCCGCAAAAAGGACCTCAGCCAGCTCTTTCTGATTTCTCCGGTTTTCTTCAGCCCTATATTCCCCTTCCTCCTGTCTAATCCGTTCCTCATATTCTTTTTCTTCCCATCTAATCCGTTCCTTCCTCTCCTCAGGGGTGTCTCCGTTATTAAACACTTTCTCAGCTGCCCTTACCAGATCCTGTATTGACAGTTCCCCCAGCCCTTCTATCTTCTGTAACTTTCTCCTGATATCTGGAGCTGCGTGGTTCATGAAAGCTAACAGAACTGCTGCGCGTGACTCATCAGCCTGGGGGTCCATGTGCGTATACTGCCTAAAGGCTTCCATTAACCTAAGAAGGCTGTCGGGCTCTCGTTTGGCTCCTGTCTTATCAGATTCACCTTAGATAAATTCCTCAGTTTCCTGGCGGCTGCCCGGAGGCCGGCCATTAGAGTCTGGCGGTAGACCCGAAGACGCTCCCTACCTTCCGCGCACTCAAAGTCCCAGTTCGGCCGCATGGAAGGGGAACCCTTCCTCCACTAAGTGGGGCTGCATGATCAGTCTGCCATCCACTCCGGGAACGTGTTTCCGCGCTTCCGACAGAATTCGCTCCCGTTTCTCTGCGGTGAAAAGCGCCTGTAACAGCTGCTGACAATCATCCCAAGTAGGATTGTGAGTAAACAGGATAGTGTCTAAAAGATCAATAAGGGCTTGGGGCTTTTCAGAAAAAGAGGGGTTTTGAGCTTTCGTTATATAAGTCGCTGGTAGAGAATGGCTAATATTGATAATTCCGTTCTCCGTCAGGATTTGCTGGCCCAACCCGGACAGGAAGCACTCGAACAGTAGACGAAGGGGCCTCTCCGCTCCTATAGTCAGACGAGTCTCCGCCCCCTCGGGTCCTTCCGCGAGTTCCCTTGGCTGGCCCCCCTTCCTGCTGCGGAGCCGAGGGTTCTGAGTTCCCTCTTTGTTCTCCGGACGACACCTGAGGTACCTGCAGGAGCAAGGGTGGCGGGATATACGGGGGAGGAGAGATTTCAGTGTCTAAATCAATCAGACTAGGGTATAGAGAAGATTCCTGAAGTATCGGTTTCTTCTGGCTTTCCTATGCCTCCCGGTTTTCTTCCCTAGAGGTCTCCATGACCAGGACCTGTGGAACAGAAGCACTGGGGGGGTTGTGAATAAAGGGTTTCAGCCAGACGGGAGGGTCTTCTACTAGATTTTCCCAGACCAGGATGTAAGGAGCTTGGTCCAGATGGCCACGAGGGTCAGGAGCCATTATCTTTTCTTTAACAGCCTGGATGACCGGCAGGCTGAAAGTTCCCTCCAGTGGCCAGCCGACCTGAAATGTCGGCCACTCAGATAAGCATAGGGTTTTTAGCTTGCTCTTCTTTACTAGCAGGGATAGATTCTGAGCGTTGGACTTAAAATCTGAAAAATGGTCAGTCATTACAGATAGCAGTGTAGAATAACTTTGACCCATGGCGGCAACACCCACAATGAACACACAAAAAGCATGGCGCCGGCACACAAAGACAAGCGACAGACAGTAGACGAACAAATATCAGCCGAAAACACTGAACTAGGTTTATCCCAGATTGCTGTTGTCCTGTTCCCCAAAGTTACCAGAAGGGCGTCCACTGCCCACCAGACTCAGGATCGGGAGAAATGTTTTCCCCTGTTCCTTTACACAACGGCTCACAGAACCAGCTGCCTTCCAGCTCGAATGCTGGGCCCCGGACTTATGATGGCCGGGCGACTCTTTCGCCCCCTGACCTAATGCCGGTGTCCAGATATATTTCCTCCTAGTGAGGCTTCCCTTATGCCTGGAAGGTGTTCTTCTCAGTCAGGGGATCCCGGACGAGCCCCCAAATGTTATGCCCAAGGTCCCAATCCCCAGAACTGAGAGAACAAGACATCCACAGCAATGCAAACACAAAAAGGAAATTTATTGCTAGCTCAAGCCAGGGCCCTTGTTCCACTCTACTGCGTTGGATGAAACTTGGGCCCTGGCTCGAGCTAGCAATAAATTCCCTTTTTGCATTTGCATTGCTGTGGATGTCTTATTCTCTCAGTTCTGGGGATTGGGACCTTGGGCATAACATTACTCACTCTCCTCCATGACAGAGGCTCTCTGAATTACAGGCTTTGCAATCACAAGTTTCTGATGCCGATGGTTTCTCCATCTTCTCAGTTTTAAGAAATCCTGACACTCAAGGGCACATAATACCTCAATATGAAGGTATTAATCTTTTTTTACATGCAACAAATGAAAAAGGCTGTAACTATGTATGGTCCACATTCGCCTGTTACTAAAGAGCTTCTAAATGTTGTGGCATCTTCTATTGGAAATTTTATTCCCTATGATTGGTGAACTTTAATAAAAGCTCTCTTTAAACCAGGAGAATATCTTCAATGGACAATGTGGTTTCAAGATATAGCCAGAGATCATGCTAACAAGAATGCTCGAGCTGGCACTCCCCCAAACCAAATTACTTTTGAAATGTTAACTGGTGCCAGACAATTTGATACCATAGAAGCTCAAATACAATGCCCTCCCTTATTGCATGAACAATGGAAAACAGTGGTCCTTGAAGCCTGGGATCGAATTACTCCTCAAAGAGAGCCTACAGGTAGCTACACTAAAACATTACAAGGACCTAATCAACGTTATGCTGGTTTTTTAGCTAGATTAGAAATTGCTATTTCCCGTACTGTAATCAGAGAAGAAGCCAAAAAAAAGCTAGAGAAATTACTTGCTTATGAGAATGCAAATCTGGAATGTCAGAGAGCTACGGTTCCAATTCGTGAGACTGGGACTATTATTATTTGAAGGCTTGTTGTAATCTAGAATCAGAAACTCAAAAGATGCCAATGCTAGCTAAGACAATGGCTGCTACCTTCTAGAAAGCGAAATGAAGGATACTTTACATGTGGAGGAAAAAACCATTTAGAAAGGGACTACCCTAAGAAGGCTAATAAAAAACTTAGAAGAATCTGCCCTCGCTGCCATAGAGGAATGCATTGGGCCAAAGACTGTAAATCTAAATTTGATATTGAAGGAAAACCTATTCCGGGAAACTCCAAACAGGGGACCCCCACCCCCACACACACCGTAGGTCCCCTACAACAAAAACCAGGGGCAACTTCTATCTTTTCCCTCAAACCTCAACATCTGGCAGTGTTGTGGTCGATATACCAGCCCTAAATGATTTTTCCCTTTACCCTCAAGCAGTCCCTTCTACAGTACCTACCGGACTTTCTGGACCCCTGTCCCCACAAACCTTCGGTCTTTTACTTTGCCAATCTAGTTTGACTACTAAAGGAATTACTGTTCACCCTGGAATAATTGATTCAGATTATAAAGGAGAGATTCAAATGATGATGTCATCTCAGATTCTATGGCAATTCAAAAAGGGGGACAAAATTGCTCAATTACTTCTGTTGCCTTACATTTCTATTAACTCCTCTAATAATGTACAGACAAGCAGATTTGGCAGATCAAAAACAATCCTTATGGACATCACTGGTATCTCAATATGCCCGACCAAATATAAATATCAAAATTAATAGTACAAGATTTTCTGGTCTCCTCGACACTGGATCTGATATTACTATTATTTCCAAACACTTATGGCCCCAAACCTGGCCTATAGAAAAAATCTCTTGCCAAACTGCAGGAATATCTCAAACCAAAGTACAAGAAATTTATCAAAATATTCAAATCTACCCATATGAAGGACTGAAAGGCCAGCCCGCAACATTAAGACCTTATGTGTTGGATGCACCCCTTAATCTAATAGGAAGGGACTTACTTATGCAATGGCAGGCTCAGATATACATTCCACATTTTTCCTAGGGGCCACTGCTCATTTAACAAACAAAGCAATGATTAAAATAACTTGGAAGAATGATGAGCCTATTTGCACAGAACAATGGCCCCTCATGAAAGAAAAATTACAGGCTACTAAAGAACTTATACACAGACAAGTAGAATTAAAACATTGAGGAATCTTACTCTCCTTGGAACTCTATTTTTGTTATAAAAAAGAAATCTAACAAATGACATCTCTTAACAGACCTTAGAAAAGTTAATGCATCTATGAATCCCATGGGTGCACGACAACCAGGGATCCCATCCCCTACTACTGTTCCTCAAAATTGGCACATTATTATTACTGATTTACAAGATTGCTTTTTAAATATACCTTTACACCCTTTAGACTGAGAGAGATTCACTTTCTCTCTCCCTTTTCCTAATCACATCGGGCCTCATAAAAGATTTCATTAGACTGTGTTACCTCAAGGTATACTTAACAGTCCTATTTGTCAAAATTTTGTAGCCAAGGCTTTACATCCAATGTGACAGCAAGTCCCTCATGCATATATCATTAGTAATATACTGTAACTACAAAAAGGAGAAGTGGTATTTTTGACACTGAATGGCCATGATATTCATTCTTTAGACTCTAGAAAAAACTGATTAAATCTTTTTGGAAATTACAAAACCGGTTCTTCTTACATGTGCAGTTAGGAAAAGGTAAACTTGTTAAAATACTTTTTTAGCACTCCAATTCTGCCTCGGAAACAAAATCAGGCCTAAGAAAAAACCTAAAGTTAACTCTTATCATGTCCTTGGGATACACAGCCCACTCTATCTGGGACTCCAGCCATAAAGAAATTGGTGGAACTCAGGGAAAAAAAAAAAAAAACATATATATACACACACACACACACACACATATACACATATATCAGAAAGATATTTTAAATGTCAAGTGGAAAACTATGTCTGTCTGTCTATCTAAAATTATCTATGTCTCAATGTATGTCTTTGTTTTTGGATAATATGAAATTAATGAGCTCTATTTAAATTCAAGTTCATGTCAACTGAAAAATATTCAATATTAAATGTTTATTTAAATATAAATATAATCATTTGTTAATCTAATTAAGACATGTCTTAAATCATTATATAATACTTTTATTGTGCCTAGATTTAAGGTAAACTAAGTTTGTCAACAAAAAAGTAACTCACTATATATATATAAATATATAAATGAGATGAAAACTTTTAGATAAACTCTAATAAAAATATATTTTCAAAATGTCTACCTAATCTCTTAGGATTGGGTTAACCTAAACTCATAAAATTGTACTAAATGAAATAAGAAAAGTTTATTAAATAGCAAGATCATTTCCAAATAAAGTAAGATTTTAGAAAATTAATTACTGAACACTAACTTCCTCTTATAAAAAGTTTTCCTTACAGAAAAACTAGAGATTTAAAATATTAATAAATATGCATTTTATTTGCCATAATAATAAATACAAACATATAAAAAAGGTTTCTGACAAATGAAAGAATTTTACGGCAAATGGATGGAACTCATTGCTTTGAACTTTCTTCCTCTTCCTTCTTAGATGTCTCAATCGACACAAATTCTTTTATATGGGCCACAGCTCTCCGACATGAAACTACACATTATAACCCACCTGTTAGCTTACTTTGCAATAATGAGAACACCTAATTCTATAAAAGCAGACAATGGCCCTGCCTGTATTTCTAAGCATTTCAAACAATTTTTACATTCATCCTCTATTAGACAGATTACAGACATTTCTTATAATCCACAAACACAAGACACAGTTAAACAAACACATTACACACTGAAACTACAAATAAAAAATTAAATACGGGGGAATACACAGGAACACTTTTATCTTCCTTATCCAGAGCAGACTTTACTAGATTCCAATGCAATATATTCTTTAAGCCTATAACTACTGTTAATATAGCTTTGTTTTAAATTTTTTTAACTTACTGCAAGGAGATATCTTGACACGAGCAGAAAAAAACATTTTGAGAAATTGAAGGACTCTTCTTCTTCCTCTGCCCATTTGGTAATAAGACAGGTTGAATGGGCAATGGAAATATGGGAAATTAATCTTATAGAGGGGCATGCTTGTATTTCCCCAGATGAACTCACATGGCTTCCTCTTTGGAAGATCCGACCCAAGGGGGCCCCTGGCCTTCAATATAAAGAAATGAGACAACAAAAACCCCAGGAGGAAGAAATTCCAATACAGGCCATGGTGGCTCTAAAGATCTCCAGAAAGCACCGCCCTCAGCAGCATCAACCTTATGATCTCCCATCTTGGGCAACAAATAAAAACCCTTACTAATCAAGCTGAAAATCTGGTTTCTCAATAGAGAATGCCTCAGAGTCCTGAAAATGTTTTTGTTGCCCGGTTTGCTTTGCTTGCTGGCACCTCCCCCCAACTCAAGCTGAACTAATCAATCACACTGGGCTTACATATCCAAACCCCCTTTACTTCAGGTTGTAGAATGGACAGAGAAAGGGCCAATCATATTAACCAATGACTCCATACATATGCCTTCTCCCTGGAGCCTTAAAGGGCCCTCACACCCTGAAGAAGAAGTGAAACTAACACCTCTCTAGGTTATGAAGTCCTTCATGTATGGGCCCAGCAAACTTATGCATAAACGTTAGCAGACAAACTTGGGCTTTTGCCCTGCCTCCAAAAGAGGACTTTCAGATGTTGCTTAGATTATTTATCGCCCTTTCTTTGTCTGTGAACCATGTTTATACTACTGAAACTTTAGGGAAAGAGTTAGGGAAAGAACAAAGAACACTATCCAAAGCGTTTACTAATAAGAACTTTAAATATACTCTGGTTCATTGGGACAAGTGTCAGGCCAAATCAGGAAAATTAATGTTTGTGGCTAATCATACAATTGTCGAATGGGGACCCCATGATAAGTGGTTTTCTAACTGCTCAGATGATATTAACAGCACTGCCTGTGATTATGCTTCTCAAGTAGCATAGAAGGTTAGTAACACTATAATGCAACATTACCATGACAAAGGACTTCTTGGGTGGCTTTAGGGTGGAATGGCACCCACCTCATCGTCGAATAGTCCTCGATAACCAGATTGGGCCTGAATAATGGGACACCTGGAAATTTGCTGCAAGCACCAAAGAACTTAGGACTTGGACTGGACATTTCACAGGGACTAATTGTAGTCACAGAAACTATTTCTTTCATAATAATCAATCATATTTCATACAAGCTTGTGTTCCCCTTCCTTTTGTTCTAGCTATAGGAAGTTTACAATTCAATAAGACTTTTACGTTCGTAACTTGTATAAATTGCAAATTATATACCTGTCTTAACTCTTCTGTTTCCTTAAGAAATGAATCCCTCTTGATTCTTCGATCTCGATGTAGCCTGTGGTTACCAATAAATCTCCAGCGGCCCTGGGAAGAAGGGCCCATGGCTGGACTTGCTTCCCGGTTACTTACTAAACTGCTCCAGTGATCTAAACGATTCATTGGATGGCTGATTCTTGGCATTTGGGGATTAATAGCTATTTGCACCACTGCTGCTATCACTGGCATTGCTTTACAAACCTCAATTCAAACACATAACTTTATCCAAAATTAGACTAAAGATGCTCATACTATGTGGGCCACTCAGGCTCAGATAGATGAGGATATTCAAGATGAAATACAGGAACTAAAATCAGTCATCAACTGGGTTGGAGATCAATTAATACATGAACAAAAACAGGTGATGCTAAAATGTGATTGGAATTCTACTCAATTTTGTGTTATAGATGTTCAATTCAATAATAGTACCTACAACGGGGAACAAATCAAATTTCATTTACAAAACATACATGACAATGCCTCTCCGAATGTACAATTATTACAAAAAGAAATCTTTGAAACCTCTTCTAAAAATCTGCCCTCTTCCACTAATTTGCAAACTTTAGCTAACAACTAGCTGATCAATTATCTGGGTTAGCCCCACACGGATGGTTTCAAAGCATTATACACAGCACTGGGTCTGGAACTGTAATTTTGGTGATTGTCTTGACAATTATATCTGTCGTTCACCATTGCCTTCATGCAAAATTGTTAGAACTAAACAAACTCAAAAGGTCAGAACCCTTTTTACAAATAAGTGGGAATTGTCAGGGAATGTTTAACAGGAGGATTTCAACGTGCTGTTCCTCATCAGTTTCTGTTGTCAGAAACCAGTGAAATAGCACGCCGCTCCCAGGACTGAGGTCATGGATGAGACAGGCTTGAAACGCCTTCAGTGAACGTTCTCATAACAAAACTGCTTAATCTCAATCCTCTTTTTTGAGATATGGATTGTCTCCTGACCTTGTGACCATTATTAATCCCTTGTTCCCTTGGTAATGGTTGCTGTATGTTCGTTTGTATTGAAGGAAATTTCTTGTACAACAGCCTATATACACTCACAGAAAGATCATTAAAGCACCTTTGCTCCATCAGAGTTTGGATGCCCGTGTCTTTCTCTCTCTTTCAATTTCTTATCTTCAACACCTGACCGCCAGGTTCCAGTCCATTAAAGGACCCCAACACATTCCAATGCAATATACTCTTTAATCCTATAACTATTGTTCACTTCAGTTCAGTTCAGTCGCTCAGTCGTGTCCAACTCTTTGTGACCCCATTAATCGCAGCACGCCAGGCCTCCCTGTCCAGCACCAACTCCTGGAGTTCACTCAGAGTCGCGTCCATCGAGTCAGTGATGCCATCCAGCCATCTCATCCTTGGTCGTCCCCTTCTCCTCCTGCCCCCAATCCCTCCCAGCATCAAAGTCTTTTCCAATGAGTCAACTCTTCCCATGAGGTGGCCAAAGTACTGGAGTTTCAGCTTTAGCATCATTCCTTCCAAAGAAATCCCAGGGTTGATCTCCTTGCAGTCCAAGGGACTCTCAAGAGTCTTCTCCAACATCACAGTTCAAAACCATCAATTCTTTGGCGCTCAGCCTTCTTCACAGTCCAACTCTCACATCCAAACATGACTACTGGAAAAACCATAGCCTTGACTAGACAGACCTTAGTCGGCAAAGTAATGTCTCTGCTTTTGAATATGCTATATAGCTTGGTCATAACTTTTCTTCCAAGGAGTAAGCATCTTTTAATTTCATGGCTGCAATCACCATCTGCAGTGATTTTAATACAGCTTTATTTGCTTAAAAATTTTAAACTTGCCTCAAGGGGATACTTTGACAAAGCAGAAAAACATTTTGAGGCATTGAAGGATACCTCCCTTCCTCTGACAATTGGTATCAAGATGGGTGGACTAAACAATGGAAATCTGGAAAATTAATATTACAGGGAAAGGGGTATGCTTGGATTTCTCCAGATGGACCCAATGAGATCAGCTGGCTCCCTTTTCAGAAGATCCGCCCCAGGGGCGCCACTGGCATTCAAGATAGAGAAGAAATGGTGAAATCCCCAGGAGGAGGAATTTCCAATACAAGCCATGGTGACTTGAAAATTTCCAAGAAATACTGCACTCGAGGTCATCGACCTTATGATTTCCCCACTTGGGGACAGATAAAAACCCTTACTAATCAAGTTGAAAATTTGGTTTCTCAACAGCGAATGCCTCGGAATCCTAAAAATATTTTTGTCACTATGCTTGCTTTTGCTTCCCCTGCTCAGGCTGACTTGATTAATCACACTTATTGGGCTTATATACCTAACCCCCCCCCTTTATTGCAGGTTGTAGAATGGACAGATACAGGACCGGTTGTATCCATTAATGACTCAGTACATATGCCTCCTCCTTGGAGCTTGGAGGGGCCCTCTCATCCTGAGGACGAAGGAAGATTAATTAACATTCCTCTAGACTATTAAAATCCTTCCTTTATGCATGGGCCCAGCAGAATTATGTATTAATGTTAGTCGACAGACGTGGGCTTTCATCCTGCCTCTTCTTTAATCATACATACAACAGTTATTTCTATCCAATGGAGAACATGACCCTATTTCTATGCATTGTTCCTAGCACACCATCAGTCCCTGGTAACTCTCCCTCTCCTCCTACGAAAAGCCCAGGGCTTTTAACATCTTGCCTACTCTGTTCAAGGTCAGTTGGTAGAACATTATGTTTTATAACAGGCTGGACTATGTACAGAAGAGCTTCCTGTTCCTACTGACCACGATGAGTCATGTCCTAGTTTTATATTACTTTCTCCCCTCCCTATTGCTAATTCACACATACTATTGAATTTTGTAATTCAGGCTGTGTGTTTTTCCAGGGAACATGGATGTGAATGAATTGTATCTAATGAAGCCGATCCCTTCATCTGATTGATTCCTTCCCAGAGACCATCGTGAAACACATGTAGCAAATGCATTTGATCAATGTCAAAGCCAAGCTCTTAGAGCTCACCACACAACAGGCCAATAAACTGAGAGAATACTTGTTGGGAAAAGAATAGTGACTTTATTCAGAAAGCCAGGAGACCAAAAAGATGGCGGACTACTGTCCCAAAGAATCATATTTGCTGAGGTAGAATTCAGGTTTCTTTTACACGAAAAGATCTCTATAGCTTCTCTTCAAATATGGACTTACTACAGTTGCTGAGTACCTGAACTAAAGTCATCAGAGAATACATAGAGTGAAAAAGGTAAAGGATTTGCCACAACCACTGAGTCTGGGAAGTATGGCTCCCCTATGTTCCTATCTTGTGACTTTTGGGTAAGATCCTTGCCACACACGTTACATTGCTGTTTGTTTTCTCCAGGATAAATACTCTGATACTACTGGTGAGATGTGAGGATAGGGTTATTTATTTATTTTTTAACATTTGTGAAATTGGTGAGGAATCTTTCTAGAATGAATTCATGTTCTAAAGACCTGACTAATCAATACATATATATCTGGCTTCTATCCAGTATGAATTTTCTCATAAAGCCTAAGATGTTGCCACACTCATGATATTTGTATGGTTTCTCAGTAGGATAAATTCTCTGAGCAACAGTAGGGTGTGAATTTTGAAGACTTCTACCATATACCACATTCACATGAGTTTCTCTCATGTATAGATTTTCTGATGTTTAGTGAGTGCTAAGACCTGAGAAAAGGATTTTCCACACTCGAAACATTTGAAAGGTTTCTCTATATGTATTCTCCAATGTTTTGTAAGGTGTGAATTTTGACAGAAGAACTTGCCACACTCATTACATCTGAAAGGTCTCTTTCCAGTATGAATTCTCCAGTGAAGTTGAAGATGTGGTTTTTGACCAAAGACTTATCCACACTCATCACATTTGTAAGGTTTCTCACCAGTATGAACTGTCTGATGACTTAAAAGGGTTGACTTTTCAGGAAAGGCCTCACCACACTCATCACATTTGTAACGTTTCTCTCCAGCATGAACTGTCTGATGCCTTAAAAGGTTTGACTTTAGATGAAAGGCCTTGCCACACTCATCACATATGTAAGGTTTCCCTCCAGTATGAACTGTCTGATGCCTTAAAAGGGTTGACTTTAGATGAAAGGCCTTGCCACATTGATCACATTTGTAAGGTTTCTCTCCAGTATGAAATGTCTGATGACTTAAAAGGGTTGACTTTTCACGAAAGGCCTTGCCACACTCATCACATTTGTAAGGTTTCTGACCAGTATGAACTGTCTGATGCCTTAAAAGGGTTGACTTTATACCAATGGCCATTCCAAAAACACCACATTTGTAAGGTTTCTCTCTAGTATGAACCGTCTGAAGACGAGCAAGCTTCGAACTTCGGCCGAAGACTTTGTCACATATATCACATTTAAATAATTTCTTTCCTGTATGAATGTTCTTAGGTCTCCTGAGGTATGAGCTGTCAGTAAAGGCCTTGCCACACTTATCACAAGGTTTCTCTCCAGTATGAACTCTCTGATGCCTTAAAAGGATTGACTTTACATGAAAGGCCCTGCGACACTCATCACATTTGTAAGGTTTCTCTGCAGTATGAACTGTCTGATGCCTTAAAAGGGTTGACTTTAGACAAAAGGCCTTGCCACACTCATCACATATAAAACGTTTCTCTCCAGTATGAACTGTCTGATGACTTAAAAGGGTTGAATTTTGGCCTAAGAGTTTGTCACATATATCATATTTAAATAATTTCTTTCCTGTATGTATTTTCTTATGTTTCCTGAGGTGTGAGCTCTGAGCAAAGGCCTTGCCACACTCATCACATTTGTAAGGTTTCTCTCCAGTATGAACTCTCTGATGACCTAAAAGGGTTGACTTTACACGAAAGGCCTTGCCACACTCATCACATTTGTAAGGTTTCTCTCCAGTATGAACTGTCTGATGCCTTAAAAGGCTTGATTTTAGACGAAAGACCTTGCCACACTCATCACATTTGTAAGGTTTCTCTCCAGTATGAACTGTCTGATGACTTAAAAGGGTTGACTTTACACAAAAGGCCTTGCCACACTCATCACATTTGTAAGGTTTCTCTCCAGTATGAACTGTCTGATGACTTAAAAGGGTTGACTTTACAAAAAAGGCCTTGCCACACTCATCACATTTGTAACGTTTCTCTCCAGTATGAACTGTCTGATGCCTTAAAAGGCTTGACTTTACACGAAAGGCCGTGCCACACTGATCACATTTGTAAGGTTTCTCTCCAGTATGAACTGTCTGATGATTTAAAAGGGTTACCTTTAGACGAAAGGCCTTGCCACATTGATCACATTTGTAAGGTCTCTCTCCAGTATGAACTGTCTGATGACTTAGAAGGTTTGACTTTAGACGAAAGGCCGTGCCACACTCATCACATTTGTAAGGTTTCTGTCCAGTATGAACTGTCTGATGCCTTAAAAGTGTTGACTTTAGACAAAAGGCCTTGCCACAATCATCACATATATAACGTTTCTCTCCAGTATGAACTGTCAGATGACTTAAAAGGGTTGAATTTTGGCTGAAGAGTTTGTCACATATATCACATTTAAATAATTTCTTTCCTGTATGAATTTTCTTATGTTTCCTGAGGTGTGAGCTCTGAGCAAAGGCCTTGCCACACTCATCACATTTGTAAGGTTTCTCTCCAGTATGAACTGTCTGATGACTTAAAAGGTTTGACTTTAGACGAAAGGCTGTGCCACACTCATCACATTTGTAAGGTTTCTCTCCAGTATGAACTGTCTGATGCCTTAAAAGGATTGACTTCAGACGAAAGGCCTTGCCACACTCATCACATTTGTAAGGTTTCTCTCCAGTATGAACTGTCTGATGACTTAAAAGGGTTGACTTCACACAAAAGGCCTTGCCACACTGATCACATTTGTAAGGTTTCTCTCCAGTATGAACTGTCTGATGACTTAAAAGGGTTGACTTTACACAAAAGGCCTTGCCACACTCATCACATTTGTAAGGTTTCTCTCCAGTATGAACTGTCTGATGACTTAAAAGGCTTGACTTTACACGAAATGCCGTGCCACACTGATGACATTTGTAAGGTTTCTCTCCAGTATGAATTGTCAGATGACTTAAAAAGGTTACCTTTAGACGAAAGGCCTTGCCACACTCATCACATTTGTATGGTTTCTCACCAGTATGAACTGTCAGATGACTTAAAAGGGTTGACTTTACATGAAAGGCCATGCCACACTCATCACATTTGTAAGGTTTCTCTCCAGTATGAACCTTCTGATGACGAGCAAGGTTTGAATTTTGGCTGAAGACTTTGTCACATATATCACATTTAAATAATTTCTTTCCTGTATGAATTTTCTTATGTCTCTTGAGGTGTGAGCTGTGAGTAAAGGTCTTGCCACACTCAGCACATTTGTAAGGTTTTTCCCTGTGTGCTTTGAGTTCTTCTCTTATTCCTGAAGGATTCATGAAATCATTTCCATATATATTAGAAACACTGGTTTGGACACAAGGAGGAATTCTTTGAACTGGTGAAAATGAGAAACTGTTGTTGACAGAACTCTTAACTTCATTATATTCAGAAATTATTCTGCCAGTTTGAAACATCTGCAGTTTATCCTGAAAGTTAAATCCAAAGCTCTTTCCAAAGGGCTTGATGCCTGCATCCTTCCTATCATACGAATCTCTTCCATCAGGCACATTTCCAAAAACGCTTATAGGTGTGCCTTTGTAATTTATTTTGTCATCACTCCCCTGACACTCAAAGTCACACCTATTTTTCTGACTTTCCCAAAGATGAAAAAGTTTGATTTCACAGCTTTCAGGGCTTCCCAGCATCAATGTTTGGAATGTTTCTAGTTTATCACTGTTCGCTGTGGGTTGTAAATGCTTGATCACATGTGTAGGAGGGATATCTACAAGATAAAAAGAATCATAGGTATCCTGCTCACAATAACTCAAAAATAAATGTTTCATGTTGAATATATATTACACCAAAAGTAATACATCAAGTTATGAAACACCATAATGATCATCTTAAGTCTTTAGAAACACTAAAGGAATAGAATTCTTAACTTAAGAAAGCATAACATAAATTCACAGTTAAGGTAGCCTAGTTTTAAAAACCGTATGCCAAACACTCACATTGGACAATCTTATGCCAACTCTCAAACAGAGTGTTTTTCTACCAGAACCCTTAGGAACGTATCAATCAACAGCTGTCTCAAATTGAAAACAAAATATTATACTATCATTGTATTCTGCAAACTTACTGTACATAAATTCTAAACAATATATTATATATTGTAACAGTAAATAATCCAAAACCAAGCTTACCCAATTAATAATTAATTTTTCATAATTGGTTGTTTACAATTGAAAACAAATGAGAAAATGAAGAATACTACTAAAACAATTTTTTGAAACAATATAGTTTTCTAAATCTGCTATAGAACTACGTACCCAAATAGAAAAGGCATTTTATATTGTTAACAAGTGGTATGTGTCAGCTGTATTGCAGAATACACGCTAAAAGACCATCATCTGTAAATGACACATAAATTAAGACGTAAAATATTCACCGGTTTTCTAACAGTCAATAAACAATGCAACCCCCACCTATATTGTTGTTGTTCAGTCGCTCAGTCGTGTTTGCCTCTTTGGGACACTGTGGACTGTAGCGAACCAGAGTCCTCTGTCCATGGGATCTCCCAGGCTAGAATAGTGGAGTGGGTTGCCATTTCCTTCTCCATGGGATCTTCCTGACTCAGGAATCAAACCTGCATCTTCTGCATTAAAGGGTGAATTCTTTACCACTGAGCCACCAAGCAAGGCTAATCTCTAGCCATGCACTATTCTTAATTACCTAGTTTAATGGCACCAAAATATAATAAGTTAAAAGTGAGTGCTTTGTGTATTTATTGACTAGGGTCAGACACAATATTGCTGAAAAATGTTGCAAGTGAAATGCATACAAGATATAATGTAGTTGAGGTTTGACAGAAAACAAAATTCGGTAAAGCCACTATCCTTCAATTAAAAAATAAAATTTTAAGAAGATATAATGTAGAGCTAGAACAAATAATTTCACAATTTGTATGGATATACAAAAAACCTCAAATAGCCAAAGCAATCTTGAGAAAGAAGAATGGAACTGGAGGAATCAACCTGCCTGACTTCAGGCTCTACTACAAAGCCACAGTCAACAAGACAGTATGGTACTGGCACAAAGACAGAAATATAGATCAATGGAACAAAACAGTAAGCCCAGAGATAAATCCACGCACCTATAGACACCTTGTCTTTGACAAAGGAGGCAAGAATATACAATGGTTAAAGACACTCTCTTTAACAAGTGGTGTTGGGAAAACTGGTCACCACTTGTAAAAGAAAGAAACTAGATCACTTTCTAACACCATACACAAAGATAAACTCACAGTGGATTAAAGATCTAAACAGATGACCAGAAACTATAAAACTCCTAGAGGAGAACGTAAGCAAAACACTGTCCGACATACATCACAGCAGGATCCTCTATGACCCACCTCCCAGAATATTGGAAATAAAAGCAAAAATAAACAAATGGGACATAATTAAACTTAAAAGCTTCTGCACAACAAAGGAAACTATAAGCCAGGTGAAAAGACAGCCATCAGAATGGGAGAAAATAATAGCAAATGAAGCAACTGACAAACAACCAACCTCAAAAATATACAAGCAACTCCTGCAGCTTAATTCCAGAAAAATAAACGACCCAATCAAAAAATGGGCCAAAGAACTAAATAGACATTTCTCCAAAGAGGATATATAGATGGCTAACAAACACATGAAAAGACACTCAACATCACTCACTATCAGAGAAATGCAAATCAAAACCACAATGAGGTACCATTTCACGCCAGTCAGAATGGCTGCGATCCAAAAGTCTACAAGCAATAAATGCTGGAGAGGGTGTAGAGAAAAGGGAACCCTGTTACACTGTTGGTGGGAATGCAAACTAGTACAGCCACTATGGAGAACAGTATGGAGATTCCTTAAAAAAACTGGAAATAGAACTGCCTTATGACCCAGCAATCCCACTGCTGGGAATACACACCAAGCAAACCAGAATTGAAAGAGATACGTGTACCCCAGTGTTCATTGCAGCACTGTTTATAATAGCCAGGACATGGAAGCAACTTAGATGTCCATCAGCAGATGAACAGATAAGAAGGCTGTGGTACATATACACAATGGAGTATTACTCAGCCATTAAAGGAATTCATTTGAATCAGTTCTAATGAGGTGGATGAAACAGAACCCTATTATAGAGTGAAGTAAGCCAGGAAGAAAAACACCAATACAATATACTAACGCATATACATGGAATTCAGAAAGATGGTATAACGATAACCCTATATGCGAGACAGCAAAAGAGACACAGATGTATAGAACAGGCTTTTGGACTCTGTGGGAGAGGGAAAGGGTGGGATGATTTGGGAGAATGGCATTGAGACACGTATAATATCATATATGAAATGAATCACGAGTCCAGGTTTCATGCATGATACTGGATACTTGGGGCTGGTGCACAGGGATGACCCAGGGGGATGGTACGGGGAGTGGGGAGGGAGTGGGCTTCAGGATGGGGAACACGTGTATACCTGTGGTGGACTCATGTTGATGTATGGCAAAACCAAAACAATACTGTAAAGTAATTAACCTCCAATGAAAATAAATAAATTTATATTTAAAAAGATGTAATGTAGATAAAGTCATATCCTAAAGAACATGACAGAATATAGATATTACCTTTCTTAAACAAATAAATTTTGAGTATTTACTATAGAACATGTACTACTGACAGCACTAATTTGCTTTAAAGGCTTGAGGTAAATTAACATGTTTTTCTCTAATCAGAGCAGGAGACACACCCAACTGGCCCACAAAGTGGTAAGAGAACCAGGATATGAATCTGAACCTACTGGGACAACTGAAAAAACTTATTTGTAGACATGAGCACCCAACAAATGAATAGGCTAGAAAATATTTCAAAAAAAAAAGAAAGAAACTTAGAAGGAAAATATCAAGGAAGATACAAGACAAAAGAAGTCTGTTTAACTATTATTCAACCACCCCATCTCGAAATGGGTTGAGTCATCATGGATGCACAGAGTGATTTAGGTCATGTCCTGAGAAATGTGTTCAATAAATGATCAGAGATTATCTTTACAGTGAGAATAGGTAGAACGTGGAGGGATGTGATAGGTAAGAACAATGTTTCCACCCACATCAAGGTACTATGTGAGGACTGGTCAGGACTAAGAAAGGGCCTGCATAGAGCATAGGGTACACAGGTTTATGTCAGATATCAGCTTGTGACTGCATCTCTTTGTGAAAATAACTGAGAGTGCAAACTAATATACTGACCTTAAAAGAAAACAACTGGTTCAGCAAGTTTATGGGCATTATACTACAGGTATGGGACAGAAACAAGAGAGATTTTAAAAGTGACTGTGATATATGGAGAAAGCAGGATAATACCTGTTATACTATTTATAATGTAATGTATCCAACTGTGATTTTGTAAGTTACAATGGAATGTTTATATTCAAGAAAAACATATACAATATTCCAGGATATTGTGAAAGAATCTTATTAGCAGAAATCAGAAGGAAAATCCAGGAAAAGGCTATCTAAACCTGGGTTCCTCTGCCAAGTATGATTAACCTCTCTATTGGACATTTACTTCATTTCTTCTTCCACACATGGTCATCTCAAGATCGAGGAGTATCAAAGGAAAGGAGGGATTGACACTGACTCTGGAAGACCTTCCCAGTTACAAAAGCCTTTCTGAGGCATCCAACTCTTTTCTGTAGAAAAAGGCTTTTTTCTCCTAGACCTTCCCTGAGTTCAAAAGAGCAGATTCAAACAGTTACTAATACATTAAAGGACATTAAAGGATCATACCACGATCAAGTGGGATTTATTGCAGGGATGCAAGATTTCTCAATATCCACAAGTTAATCACTATGATACACCACAGTAACAGTCGAAGACTAAAACCATATGAGCATCAATAGACGCAGAAAAGGTTCTGACAAAATTCAAGTGCCATTTCTGATAAAAACCCTTCAGAAAGTCAGCACAGATGGACCCTACCTCAACATAATTAAGACTGTATATGTCAAACACACAGCTAACATCATACTCAGCAGGGAAAAACTGAAAGCAATCCCCTTAACAACATGAATAAGACAAGAATGTTCACTATTGCCACTTTTATTCAACATATTTTTGGAAGTCCTAGCCACAACAATCAGGAAAAAAAAAAAAACAAATAAAAGGAATTTAAGGTAAAAAAAATAAAGGAGAAGTAAAACTGTCACTATGATGCTACACACAGAAAATCCTGAAGATGCCACCAGATGACTACTAGACCTCATCAATGAATAGAGTAAACTTGCTGGATACAAAATATACAGAAAATTGCTGCATTTCTATACACTAACAATGATATGTCAGAAAGTGAAATTAATGAAACAATCCCATTCACCATCTCAGAGGAAACAATACAATTCTAAGGAATAAACCTACCTAAAAAGTCAAAAGAACTGTACTCATAAAACTATAAGATGCTGATGACTGATACCAAAGATGACACAAACAGATGGCACAAACATATACCATGTTCTTGGATTGAAAGAAGTAACACTGTCACAATGACCATACTATCCAAGGCAATCTACATAGTCAATGCAACCCTTATCAAATTAGCAATGACATATTTCATAAAACAAAGAAAAACTTAATTTCTACCAAAATACAAAAGACTCTGATATCTAACATGATCTTGAGAAAGAAGAACAGAGCTGGAGGAATCATGTTCCCTGAGTGCAGACTATACTACCAACTGACAGTCAACAAAGTGAAAGTGAAGTCGCTCAGTCGTGTCCAACTCTTTGTGACCCCATCAACTGTAGACTACCAGGTTCCTCTGTCCATGGGATTTTCCAGGCAAAAATACTGAAGTGGGTTGCCATTTCCTTCTCCAGCAGATCTTCCTGACCCAGGGACTGAACCTGGGTCTCCTGCATTGTAGGCAGATGGCTTTACCATCTGAGTCACCAGGGAAGTGATATGATGATGGCACAAAACAGAAACACACATCAGTAGAACAGGACAGAAAACCCAGAAATAAACCAATTTACTCAGAGTCAATTATTCTATAACAAAGGAGGAAAAAATATAGAATGAAGAAGTCTCTTTAATAAGTGATGCTGGGATAAATGGATAGTTACATGAAAAAGAATGAAATTGCAACATTCTCTAACACCACATACAAAAATAAACTCAAATTGTGTGAAACATCTAAATGCCAGACCAGATACTATAAAATTCATAGTGGAAAACAAATGCAAAACACTGACATAAATGTCAGCAAAACTTTTTTGAATCTATCTCTTAGAGTCATGGTAATAAAAGCAAAATCAAACAAATGAGACCTAATTAAATTTAAAACCTTCTTGCAAAGCAAAGGAAACCAAAAAAAGAACAAAAATTCAACTTTTGCACTAGGAGACTATATATGCAAATGATGCTATCTATAAGGGATTTATTTCCAAAATATACAAACAGTTCATACAGCTTCATATCAAAACAAACAACCCAATCAAAAACTGGGCAGAAGATCAAAACAGATACTTCTCCAAAGGAGACAAACAGATGGCCAACAGTCACCTGAAAAGATGTTTGATGTCTCTACTTATGAGAGAAATGCAAATCAAAATCACAAAAATGTATCACCTCACACTGGTCAGAATGACCACCATCAAAAAGTCTACAAACAATAAATGCTTGAGAGGGTGTGGAGAAAAGAGAACCCTCCTACACTGTTGGAAGGAACATAAATTGGTACTGCCACTATGGAGAATAGCATGGAGGTTCCATAAAGAACTAAAAATACAGCTATCACAGGAACCAGCAATTCCAATCCTGGGCATATATCCAGAAAGGATGAAAACTAATTCAAAATGATACATGCACCCCAATGTTTTTAGCAGCACTATTTATACCAGCCAAAACACGGCAGCAACCTAAATGTTCACTGACAGACAAAGGGATAAAGAATATGTGGTACATATATACAAGGGAATATTTTGAAGTGAAAGTAGCTCAGCCATGTCCAACTCTTTAAGACCCCATGACCTACAGCTGCCAGACTCCTGTCCATGCAATTCTTCAGGCAAGAACACTGGAGTGGGTTGCCACCTCCACAGCATAAAACACAATGAAGTAATGCCTTTTATAGCAATATAGACAGACTTAGGGATTATTTTAAGTGAAATCAGACAGAGAAAGACAAATATCATAGGATATTATATGTTAAACTGAAATAAATGATACAAATGAACTTATTCACAAAATAAACTCACTGGAATAAAAAACAAACTTATGGTTACCAAAGGGGATAGTACAGGATGGTGAGGGGGCAGGAAAGGGAGAGATAAATTACCAGTTTGAATATTTACAAACTAATGTATATACAAAATAGATAAAACAACAAGAACCTATGATACAGCTCAGGGAACTATATTGAGTATCTTGTAAACTGCTGTATACCTGAAACACAAAACTGTAAATTAACTATACCTAAAAAGTGGAGAAGGAAATGGCAACCCACTCCAGTATTCTTGCCTGGACAATCCCAAGAACAGAGGAGCCTGGTGGGCTGCTGTCTATGGAGTCGCACAGAGTCGGACACAGCTGAAGCGACCTGGCATGCATGCATTGGAGAAGGAAATGGCAACCCACGCCAGTGTTTTTGCCTGGAGAATCCCAGAAATAGAGGAGCCTGGTCGGCTGCCATCTGTGAGGTCACACAGAGTCAGACACAATCGACGCGACTTAGCAGCAGCAGCAGCTGCATACCTAAAAAGAATGGTTCAAACAAAAACAAAAACACCTCTTGCAGAAATGTTCAAAGATGTTTCACAAGGCTGTAAAAACTACTAAATGGGGGAAGGAGTCTATGAAACAAGACATGTTGAAAAAACTGAATACCCACCAGCAAAAAACTTACTTGGAACATTATCTTACACTACAGACAAAAACCCGAAGAATTGATGCTTTTGAACTGTGGTGTTGGAGAAGACTCTTGAGAGTCCCTTGGACGGCAAGGAGATCCAACCAGTCCATTCTGAAGGAGATCAACCCTGGGATTTCTTTGGAGGGAATGATGCTGAAGGTGAAACTCCAGTACTTTGGCCACCTCATGCGAAGAGTTGACTCACTGGAAAAGACTCATGCTGGGAAGGAATGGGGGCAGTAGGAGAAAGGGACGACCTAGGATGAGATGGCTGGATGGCATCATGGACTCAATGGACAGGAGTCTGAGTGAACTCCGGGAGATGGAGATGAAAAGGGAAGCCTGGTGTGCTGCGATTCATGGGGTCGCAAAGAGTCGGACACAACTGAGAGACTAAACTGAACTGACAGACAAAAACGAACTCAAAATGGTTCAAAGACCAAAACGTAAGCCCCAAATGTATAAAAATCCTAGAAGTAAACGTGCAGGAAATGTTTCTGGAAATTGGACCCACAAATGATTTACCAGATATAACACCAAAAGCACAGGCCACAAAATAAAACCAGATATTAATAAATTGAACTATATCAAAATTATAAACTACTCTGCATTAAAGTGCAGTGAGTTTGAAAAGACAATCAACAGTAAAAGAGAAAAGATGTGGAAATCATACATCCGATAGTAAGTGAGCACAAAGACTATACAAAGAATTTTAAGAGGGACTGATCACCAGTTCCACCATAGGGACCATTTCCCAATCAATCATCCAAAGCATTGCAAATACAAAACAGAAATACTAAGAGTAACACAGAATTTTGAACTCAATGATAAAATAAAAAAATACCTACAATGAACAGAAGAACAGTGCACCCAATAGCCTCATAGATATGAGAATGTGAACTTGGACAAAGTTGTCCTGGGATAAATTCCCATATCATTTACAGAGGCTAAAATATATGGTCCTTGATACACATCAACAACACTGTCATGGTGCCCTTGACAGAGTCTCCAAAGCCAGAAAATAACCTGGAAAGATGTATCAGGCTCTCATGATACTTTCTCATCATCCTAGAACATACTGACCACTCTACTGGATAGCTTCAAGTGGTGACTTTGTACAGAGCAAGAAAATAACATTAGGAATAGTGTCTCCATCACAGTTTTCTGTTACCTACTAAATCCACTACACAGAGACTCAGAGGCTGCCAATTAAACATAGGTGGATTATCACAGCAAGGAAACCAGATAAAATTTCAGACCCTCAGGAATAGATTTCAAAGAAATTGAAGAGGTAAAATGATACAAAGTAAGGAGAATGGAACATCAGGAACAGCTGACATTCCCAGACTGGGTAGAGCAGCACAAGAGTAAAACTAACACAACATGAGGGTCAGACATTACAGCATCTTGAGATGGGACCATGCGCTCAGCCTACAGATGGCAAGCTAAGAGCGCGCGAGATTCACATACGCTCCCCTCGTAGGATCTAGGATCAAAAAGATGATCTCTCTACCCACTCTTACATTTTCCTAAGTAACAACCACAGAGGATCCAATCCGCCAACTTGTCCCACTCCTAAACAGAAGAAAACGGTGCTTTTGAGATGCTCGTTTTTCTTTACATGTTGTAGTTCTGGCTACTTTTACATCACTCCCCACTGTCCAGAGCTTTTTCTCAGGCTCCAACGTGGAGATAATATTCAGATCAGAAACAGAAATTCTGGGACTTCCCTGGTGATCCAGCGGTTAAGACTCTGCATTTCCAATGCAGGAGGTGTAGGTTAGATCCTTAGTCAGGGAACTAAGATCCCACATGCAGAATGGTGCAGCCAAAAAAAAGTAAACAAGCAAGAGGAAACAAATAGATATTGAGTGTTATCAGAAGAAAGAAATCTAAAGTGACGTGAATTTTTTTAAACACTGAGCAAAAGTCAAAAGGCAGAAAATAGGAAATTGGGTTTTTAGGTATTTTTTTTTAACATCTGCCAGTGAGCTCTGTACATAATTAAGCTCTGGGACAACCTTAGATACGACATGAAACAGACACAGCATCTGAAGAGGGTCAGTTTAACCTTGTGAAGCTGTGTCATGCCCCAGTCACCAGAACTCTCACATGAAAGACATCAGGGCCTCCCAAGGGGCACACAGGGAAAATGCAGATACCCAAGGGCAGCTCTGGAAGGAAGTCATCCTCACCCACAGACAGCAGGTTCCTGTAGGTCTCCAGCATCACATCCCTGTACAAGGCCCTCTGAGCAGGATCCAGGAATTCCCACTCCTCCTGAGTGAATTTGATGGCCACATCCTCAGAGGTCAATCGTTCCTGAAATGAAACCACATGTCACCAAAAGGGCCATGAAAAGTTCTCATTTTCATGCAAAAGAGAAAGGGTGGTAAGGGGTATGAATTGACTTGGTTGAAGTATGTGTTCTAACAGATCCACGCAGGGGTATCTGGAGAAATTATGGATCTCTAATTTTAATTTCTTATGCTTTTTCCTAAGACCTTATGAGATCCTCCAATTAATATGGATTTTTCATCATTGTTCAAAATCCATGAAATATACAAAAATAAAGCTCAACACTGTTTTGGCTATACAAAAGTGTCAGATATTATGTTCTAGCCAGTGAGAGCAACTCATTATCTCAATGAGGTACAGCATGAGTGGTGTCTTCAGAGATGACAAAGTCCACGGCACTTTTAATGGAAAGGTCAAAATTTTCAGCTATGATGTTGATAACAGCAGCAAGGACCAAATGTCTCAAGGCTTCCTGTTGCTCTAAATTACTGTAGTATTACTCTAAACATTAAATAAGTACTTTACAGGCAAGAACCTGTCATCAACATAATAGCTCATTAAAGAACCATGTGTTCCCACCTTATAGAAGAAGACCTGTGTCACAGACACTCTGAGAAACTTGACTCAGATCAAGAAGGTAAGAAATGTTACATGAAGCACCTGAACTCAGAAGCTTGAGCTCAGCAACTGAAGCTTAAGCATCTAACAGTGAAGTAATACAGAGAACATTACAAGTCCTTTGACAGAGGGCTCCTAAAGAAAACTTGAAAGAAGTCCAAGGTGAGCCTCCTCCCTGCCACTCTGTCTTCTATGCAGGGGGAGCAGCTCTCGGGCCTCAGGCCTTCATCCCTTGAAAATGGACACCTGTGCCAAATTAGTCTCTACCCCCTCCCTGATTGGGAGAATGTTCCCCCTGTTGAGTGATCACTGTCCACAGAGATGGTGAAGGACCAGAGACACTGACCCATGAGAGCCACAGCAGCTTGGCAGCCCCAGGTCCCCAGATCATCTCACTTATTCTTAGCCACAGCTTCCAAACCAGTGCCATTTCAAAGGACTTTGACACAGCAGCCAAGTTCCCTGGAGCTGGATTTGCCACAGCAGGGGTGGCTGGCTACGGGGCTGGAAGTGGGACTTTGTTCGGGAGCTTCATCACTGTTATGCCAGGAACCCTTCTCTGAAACAGTAGCTCTTCCACGCGATGGGCTTGGCCCTCTCAAAGGCCATGGGGCTCTTTTGCCTGATGGTGGTCTAGCTCATCTTCTTCACGATGTGAAGGAGCTCTTTGCACCTCCCATAGTTCTTTCTCCTGTGTCTGCCCTGTATGTTCCCTTTCCTGGAACTACCCAGGCAGCCTGAGGAAAGTGGTGGGCTCAGGGTTTGACAGAAGGAGAACAAATAAATATTGTATTAATATGAAAAAAAAAAAAAGTCCAAGGTGAACAGTGTGGAATGGCATGAAAGGGCATTATAGACGTGAATACAGAAACACAAGTGTTAGTAATTTACTATTTAAAACACTAACAGGATGGTTTAGAAAATTTCAAGGCAACAGATTATACTGATAACATAATTTCAACTGAAAGAAAAAGGTGATATGTAGTTTTTAAATCATGCTGTCTTTTATCTAAATCACAGACTTGCACTTGCATGCATGCTTATCTATAAAAAATTAACTGACATGAGAGGATTCATCTTTGACAGATTTTTTTGGACAATTATATACCATCCTTTTATTCACATGTGTTTCAGCATCTTTCAGATGATAAAAATGTATCCTTTGTACTCAGCTGAGTTTGTCAACAGGATTCTATACTAGGCTACCAAAAGAAAAACTGGTAAAAAATTAAACACAATTATGATTTGAACTCAAATCATAATAAAATTACCATACACAAAGATACAAATATAATTTTATCCATTTAGATTTACATAGCAAGGCATTAACAGAAGCCAAAGACTTTCTTTGCCTTTTTTTCCATTTCCAATAAAACAGTGATTTGAAATTAGCAGAGTCATTAGATTATGACCAAAACAAAATATCACAATACCAAGTAAAAAACTTCTTGCAGAATTAAAAATCATGGCAAAAAAAGAATATGGAAAAAAAATACAGTTATTAAGCAAGACTATCTCAAGAAACATCATGATAGGAAGGAAATATTCAATACATTCCTTCTGAAATTACAGTGGCATGAAAGGAGCTGTCCAGGGTGCCTGTCTTTCACCACCATATGATGCACAGGAGCAGGGGCCACTAGAAGAACTACCAGGAGGAAAAAAACCAAGGCAAGAGACACAGAGTTTGTCAGAGAGTTGAAACAGGTAGTACTCACTAACCCAAGGACATGGAAAGATGAAAAGTGAAAGGATGGAAAAAGACAGTCCATCCTAAAGAGAGCAGGGGAGACTATTATATAAGACAAAATAAACTGAAGGAAAAAAAAGTGCAATGAGATAAATATTGTGTAATGATAAAACAGTCAATTTACCAAAAAGCTGTAACAACTAAAAATATATATACATCTAACATTAGATATCTAAGAAAAATGAAGCAAATATTGAACAGGCATGTACAGATCACACTGCCCAAGAAAAGCAGAAAACACATGTATCTCAAGGACACAGAAAACATTCTCTATGAGATACCACGTTAGGCCAAAGTTAACCATTTTAAGAGACTGATACCATAAAAGTATCTTCCCTAACAATGATGAAATAAACACAAGAAAAAAAGAAAATTCCTCAAATGTGAACATTAAACAACTCACTCTTACAACACAAATGGGCCCAGGAAAAAAATCACATGGAAATTTTTAAATACATGGATAATAACGAAAAGACAACATTACAAAATTTATAACACACAGAGAACACTGTACTAGAAGGAAAGTCTGAACTGTTAAATGCTTACAGTAAAAAAAAGAAAAGATCTTAAATCTGAAATACATTTAGACCTCTAGGAAGCAGAAAACAGAAAACAAACTAAACTCAAGTTTAGCAGAAGGAAACATGTAAATAAGAAAGATTAAACCAGAGATACAATAGAAAGTAGAAAAATATAAAAATCAACAAACCATCAGTTGATGTTTTGAAAAAACTGTATAGGAAAACCCCCACTTTGATAAAGGAAATGAGAAAAAAAGATTCAAATAACTAAAAACAGATATGAAACAGGAGTGATTACAACTGAGGTCAAAAAGGTAAGGAAGTATTATGACCAATAATGCCTATAAATGACAGAATACAGGAGATACTGGCAAATTCTCAGAAACATACAAACTATTTTATTTATTAAGAAATAAAATATTTGAGAAGTGTTGAAAGTGAAAGTGATAGCCACTCAGTTGTGTCTGACTCTTTGTGACCTCATGGACTGTAGCCCACAAGGCTCCTCTGTCCATGGAATTTCTCCAGACAATATTGGACTAGAGAGCCATTCCTTTCTCCAGGGAATCTTCCAACCCAGGGAGAGAACCTGGGTCTCCTGCACTGAAGGCAGATTCTTTATGATTTGAGTCACCAGGGAAGCGCATTATAACTAGAGAGATTTAAAAAGTAGTCAGAAACCTCTAAGAAAAATACAGGACCAAATTCTACCAAACATTTACAGAAGAATTACCACTAATCCTGCTAATTCTATGGAGCAAGCATGATTCTAATAGTTTGCTGATTTCCCAAAGACACAAGAAAGGAAAACTAGAAACCAATATCCCTGACGAGTACTGATGCAATATTAAAATACTTGCAAACCAACTTCAACACATATTAAAAAGATCTGGAGAAACAGACACAGAGAACAGATGGAGGTGGGAGGGGAGGAAGGAGAGGGTGAGATGTATGGAGAAAGTAACATGGAAACTTACATTACCATATATAAAGTAGAGAGCCAATGTGAATTTGCTGACTGACTCAGGGACTCAAACAGGGGCTCTCTAACAACCTACACGGGTGGGATAGGGAGGAAGATGGGAGGGAGAGGACATATATATACCTATGGCTGATTCATGTTGGTGTTTGGCAGAAAATAACAACTTCTGTAAAGCAATTATCCTTCAATTAAAACAATTTAAATAAATAAATAAAAAGATCTGACACCATGACCAAGTGGATTTCATTCATATAAGGCAAGGAGAAGTCAACACACAAAAATCAATTAATATGACACACCACATTGACAGATTAAAGGGGGAAAAAAAAAACAGGATCAACTCGACGCAGAAAAAAACCATTCGACAACAATTTGACAACCTTTCAAGATGGGACACTCAACAAACTACAAAGAATAAATTATACCAACATCAACATAATAAATGCCATTATGAAAAGAGCATAGCAATGGGGAAAGAATGAAAACTTTTTCTCTGAGATCAAGAAGAAGCCAAGGATGCACACTCTGCACTGCAGTTCAACAAAGCAATTAAACCCTTAGAGCAATTAGATGAGATCTTCTTTCCCACATGACAAAGTTTCATCAGTAGAAAACATTAAGATTTAAACATGCTATATCAAAACAGATTCTTTAATAACCACACAAAGGGTCAATCAACCAATTAACTCATTATCAATACTGCCATGACAATCTTTGTAGAAGCAGAATAAAACATCGTGAAAGTCATAGATTATTCAAAGAGCGAACAGCAAAACTCTTGAAGAAGGAAGATGGAGGTCTTTCTATTTCAACACCTATTACAAGGTAATCAAGGTGACGTGGTACTGGTATAAAAACAGACAAATAAACCAACTGAACACAACACAGGACTCAGAAATAATTCTTTGTGTATATGTAAGGTATATTCACAAGGATGTCAAGATACACAAAAGGCAAAGGACAGGCTCAATTGATCTGATTCCCAGATTTAACCAGCTATTGTGCATACAAACACTTGACTTTCACATGCAGTTTCCTTACCCTGGTTGAGAGAGCAGACAGTGCATCCAGATAGGCCCTAAGCAATCCCTGCTGCCCAACAGCACTGAGACCCCTTCTCTAACCCATGGGTGAGAAGCCCTGCCCAGGACGGTGCCCAGGGGAGCCTCCTCACAAGGGCCAGGTCACCGAGTCATGGGGAGACCGGATCTAAGTGGAGACGACAGGGCCTGAGGGAAGGCCCCGGATGACTGTGCATGTACAGGAGTCACACAGGACACTCCGGAGTCAGACATGATTAGTGAGTCTAGAGAAGGGCATTTCAGGAAGGACAGATGAAATATGACCTTACCTGAGAGCGAGCCATGCCTCACTCATTTTCTTTCCTCTTCTTTAACTTCAGGGCTTCCCCAGGCAACACGAGTCTTCAGAGGTCTATCATGAAAATTGAAAACATGCTGTTTAATGCTTAGAGTCAACACATCCCCTTCCTGAGCCCCAACCACACACACACAGGGAAGCCCTCACCATGAGGAACAGATAGGCCCCTGTGGCCAATGTCTCAGGAGGGACAGTTAACTTCTGCAGAGAGACCAACATGGGACTTTCCCACACTTTCCCTCGGATCACACTCCCCTCCTGCTGAGGCCTCATGTACACAGCAGCAGGAGGCACCTCCACTGACAAGGCAATCTCCTTCAGGTCACACAGCAAGCCCTAATCCATCCCCACTCAGAACGGAGCATCCCCTCCTCAGCCCAGATCTCAGCCCTCAGGACTGGGAGGACTCAAGAGTCCTGATGCTCAGTGAGGGATCCAGACTGGAATCAACTGGGGCATCTTAAACAGTCTCGAGCTGTGGATCAACACAAACTACCTGAAGGGGAATCTCTGGTCAGAGGGTACAAAACATGTGTGTTGGGAGCTCCATTAGACATTACTGACAAAATGGAGGCACGGCCCTAACTCCCTCTTCCTCTCCCGCAGGCATGGACCTGGGATGAAGGAGTTAGGTCTTCTGATTCTGATTGTTTTTCCCTTTCCTCGGTTGTGTTACTGAAAAGAAGGTTAAGGTGCTTATTGTCCTTGAGAGGAGCATGAGAAGGCACAAAGCCTTCTGTAGTTGTGCCCAGAGAATAAGCCATAAAGTTAACCACTGACCTTTGTTCAAGGATCTTTATAAAGAGTATTCCAGGATGAGCAAGTAGGCCACAGCTTGAGGCCATGGGTAGGATTGTCATCTGAGACCTATTTGTGAGGGAAATGTTTATGGCAAAGGAAGTTTGCTGAATGTAGGGTTTTGGAATAATTAAGAATAGTTAGAAGCTAAAAATTTAAGCAATGTGGTAGTGCTAGCATGTTTTACAATAGCTTACACAGATTAGGAATTTCAGAGATATTAATAGCTAAAGCCTTCTTAGGAGATAGTGAACTTAAGATGCTAGGGGCAAACAGGATTTAGAAAGATAAGAAATAAACTGAGGAATGTGTTATACAGCCCAGACATAAGCATGAGTTACAGTGTAATCACAAGTTAAAGTAACCAGGATTCTGAGAGAATCACTGAAGCAGAAACTCTGTTTGAAGGGCAACAATGTTTTATAGAGACAATAAATCTGGGTGAGGGGAAAATTGAAAATTCCAAACCTCTGACCTAATGGTTTTGTTAAAGTATAAAAGAGAATCTGAAGCTTGCAATAAACATGCAGACCCGTACCTTGAGTCAGAGGCTGCATCATTCTCCACCGACACCGCTCATCTCTTCAGGCTAATTCCTTGGCTGCTGGAGCTGGACTCCGGCACATGTGTATGCAAAATACGTCATCAATGAAACATGAAGCCTGGACTGAGCACCATTCAGAGGCGAAAAGCACCCCCTCCTCAAGTCTCTTTTTCTTTCCCAGCCTTACTAAGGTGCAGCTAACAAAAATGGTATAAATGTACTGTACAAAGTGATCATGTGATAGACTCATACACTGAATAATTATTATAGTTGAGGAAGTTACACTTCCACCTATGACTACACTGTATTATTTCTCTCTGGGCAAATTTCAAGGATACAGAAACACTACCAGCAGCATGCAGTACCTCAGATCCCCAGAACTTACTTATTTTACAACGGAAAATCTCTACTCTTCGACTACCAGTGTCCCATTTCCCCCTCCACCCAGCTCCTGGTAAAAGCCTTATTACTCGATGGCTCTATGAGTTTGACAATTCTAGTTTCCACATAGTGTCTGTCCTCGTTTGTCAGGCTTATTTAACTTGGTATAATGTTCTCTAGGTTCATTCATTCTGGCATAAATGCAGGATTCTTGATTTTTATATTTATATACAGAGAAAACATAGTTCATGAATATACAGTATATAAAAAATATTTCTATACCACACTCTTGTAACCTATTCTTTTGTCAAGAGACATCTGGACTGTGTCTATGCCTTGGCTACTGCAAATCCAGTCACACTCACGGGACTGTGGACATATCCTGAAAAACTGATTGCTTTTCCTTTGGATATCTGTCAGAAATGGATTTGACACACTGTAGGCCTCTTCTATGTTAATTTGTTAAGGAACGTCCATTTTATTTTCCAGCATAGCAGAACCATTTACATTACCACCAGCAGTGCAGTTAAGATTCCATGTTTTCTGTACTGTGCCTGTGTGTGTGCTTATTTTGGGAGGGACAGGAGTGGATAACACAGAACCCAGCCTGGCAGCAAGACAGTTGCAGCTGCATCTTCTAGAGGACAAGCCTCCAGGCTGCAGATCACTGTGGCATCGCTGCCCTCTGATTTTTTGAAGCCATCCTCCCCTATGTCACAGGACTTTATGACTCTTCTCAGGTTGGACCCAGAGATCCCTACCGAATAGGACACCTTATAACAAGCATTCTGTGATCTTAACCTTAGTACTCCTGTTTTCCCAGTGGGACTCAAACAAACTTACAAACTTTCATGGTATCCAACAGAGTCTCCACAGAGCCCATAATGAGACTCTAACCCTCTTATACAAACACAAAGCATTCCAAGCCCTGATAGCTCATGCATGAGGGCAAAATACAAAAGAGGACACCCAAGGATCCACAGACACAAGACACCATATTTTCATTTACAGTGAGTGATCCAGGACAAACATCGAAATCTCCCAAAGACTATGAAAAAGAGGGATAATTCCAATGATGCACATGGCCCACCTGAAAACTCAGCATCTTCCAAGGAAACACTCCAGATTCTCTTGGTATCTTCCCAAATGCACATGAACCTTTCTGCACCGGCAACCCCAAGTACACAATGATACCAAAGTTGATGAAAAAATGACTGAGATTTTCCTGTTACTCTACAGTGCCTGCCTGCTAAAAGAGCAACAAAAGCCAGGGAGTGGAGTGGATGGGGGCACCTGCTAGAACCAGCCCCTCAAGCCCAAGGCTCCCATCCTCCTGCACCCACAGCTGCCTGCAGGCTCAGCCCAGGCCACCGTTCTAACAGTGGAAAACACTTCTCTTGGCTGAATTCCACGTTCTTCATTGCTGCTCACGTGTGGTCATGAGTTGTCAAATCAAACCTGTGCAGGCACATGTCAGCTTCAGCACTGCTGTCCCGGGAACACAAGCTCAGGCAGTAGAACCTCAAACCACTCCATGGGGCTCTCCAACAAACCCCCTTCCAGGTGCTCCAGCCTGAATGGAGACATTCTCTTCCAACAGATCCACACACCCCTTGTCCCTGCAACTACACTTGGGATGGCACACGCTCCATTCACTGGACTCACCTTGATGCCCCAAGTACTGCCACAACCCTCGTGCAGACCCCACCAGGCTCCCTCCGCTTTCCCCATTTGTCTAACTCTCCTCCCTGATGACTGGACTAAGCAAGACTAAAGCGCACAGGGTTTCCTGGCAAAGGGGATCACAAGAGGAGTGCCCACGAGCTACACCCAAAGGACACTGCACATGCAGTATGAAAATCAAGAGACTGGCCCTCCTGGAAGTCGCCACCACCTGGGACGTGTCCGAGTTACAAAGGCATTTGAGATGAGGAAGTCTCAAAGCAAGGGTCTCCAGGTTCACTATCTCCTGTTTTCTCCACCACACCTACTTGGAAGATATTCTAGCTCTTGGGGGGCAGGGGGCAGGGTCTTCTTCCTGCCCCATTAGGTTTTTGTGATTTCACTCATCTCAGCGCAGCTCTTC